>NC_141139.1:2264733-2420850 GCF_053477565.2 Lygodium microphyllum | reverse complement strand
TTTTTTGGCTATTTATAGCCATTTCCCACTTGGCAGTCAGTTGTATTATCATCTTCCCTCCTTCTTTGGCAGGTGCACACTTCGACTCCGTCATCTTCCTCCGTCTTCGGTGCTGCCATCATCATCAGCCTGATCTGGTGCCCTCACTGACGCTTTCATCGTTTAAGCTAGGTGTGTGCATTTCTTTTTCAGCATGGTTTGAGTGTGTTCACATTGGCACCAGCCATCTGCATTTCTTTTTCAGTGCTTGGGCAACATATTTTCATGACCAGATTATGTGATGTCAAAGGCAAAAGTTGCTATAAGTTATGCTGCATAGGTACTTGGTGGTATCTGGTGCCAGTTGTTGGCCTAGGTCATCCATTTGGCCATAAGTGTGTGTTGGTGACATTAGAGAAGTGGTGTTTAATAGTACTAATGTCAATCTGATGATCAAAGATGGTGCAGAGATACTTGGGAATGGAAGTTGCCTAGCCAATTTAATTATTGGCTAGTTAGATTATTTTTCAGGGCATCGAAATAATTATTAGATTAATTTCAGTATTTAAAGGCTGAAAATTAATATTTAATGATAAAAAATGTTGGAAAAACCATTTGGGAAGGCTGCCACTTCTTAATAATGCCCATGCAAGACTGAAAAACGTCTTTAGAGGTTGGAGAGGCATTTTTATAAATTCAGCCTGCAAGAGAGAGGGAGGAGAGGCTACTAGTCTGATTTGCAGCCATTGGAGGACCTTCTGAGACGGCCAAGGGCAGGAGAAGACCAATCAATAGCAGGAGACATCATCTACAAGCTGTTGAGGCAGGGCAGTAGCAGTAAATGACCGATTTTCTTCAGTTCTTTGCATCTACAAGCTGTTTGTGGTAGGGTAGTAGCTGCATTTGACTGATTTTTAGTCATTCTTCGTGACAAAACTCCGAATTTTCTCTCTCTACAGCTTTCCCTCTCATTTTTCAGCCATTTCACAGCTTTGCTCCAAAGATCTTAGCGTTTGCCTTTATTCAATGGCAGCATATTCTTTTGTTTTCTTACAGGTACTTTATTGAAGGACATGTATGGTTGACGTGTATGCTATGGGGGATTGTGTGGTTCGGGATCTTTCAGACTGACTACCATCTTATCACTCTTTCCCTTATATTCTTTTGGGGCTTCTAGTCCTAGATTAGCATTGATAGCATCTCTTGAGTAGGTGCCAATTCTACTCTCTCTCTCCACATTCCACAAGCTGGATGGGATGAACTACTCTCTTTACTTGTGCCGCATGGATATTCTCCTCGACGACTATGACCTTTGGGATTTTGTTATAGTCCCTATACCCTGACTTACCATGGATCCTCATGATGGTGTGATCGTGGATTGGACAGCTTTATGGGATCAGTTGAATATTAGAGCCTGCCCTTCTCTTCTTTTGAGTTGTACAAATTTTGTGCTTATGCATGTTAGATATATTCACATTGCTGCAGAGATTTGGAGGAGATTGCTATCTCTCTTCGAGATCCAAACATTTGGGCATTGCTCATCTTTTGAGTTGAAGCTATGATAGCTGTTTGTTGCAGATTCCCCTACGATGAGGGATCACATCCATAGGATGGAGGAGATTTGGAATGAGCTTTCATTCCTTGGTACAGACTTTTCTTCTTTAGACCTAGTTGTGACACCTCTCACATCTTCTGTCACCGATATATGATGTGTTACACCAGTTTTCTCTCTTTTTGTAGTCGAGAGACTCACTTGAGAGGAGCTAGTTCCATTGGTGGTTGAGCAAGATGTGTGCCAGAGTGAGCTGGATTCTTACTGAGCTCATGCATATGGCCGTGCTTATGCAGTTTTATCTACAGGTACATGACAAGCCAAGGAGAAGAAAGGGAAGAGAAAGAAGTTGGAGTTATCTTTCTACTCTAATTTTTTGTGGGGAAGCGTAGAGGATATCGCACGTGTCCTCATTGTGGGAAGACCTCGCACCCCAAGGAGAAGTATTGGAGTATATACCCTTAGTTTGGTCCGGGAGCGAAGGGTGGATCTACATTAGAGCCTTCATCTACCTCTACTTTGTCACCCACTATTTCCATTGAGTCAGTGTTTCTACACATTTATTAGGTGGAGGAGCCTTCTTTGACCATCTCTTCCTCTATGCAGCCTTGGCTCATTGTTAGTGGTGCCTCGAGTCCTAGGACTCCGTGAGGTCATTTGCTACAGGTTCTCCATCCGTCCAAGGGTATCGTCATTGCCGGTGACATTTCTTTGGTGCTTATTAGTGGTGTTGGCACCTTGCCTCTATTGTTTGACTGTCCATTGAGCTTCGTTTTTGAGGACCTATATGTTCTTGACTTGGGCTTCCCTCTCCTCTTAGTTTATGGGCTTTCTAGACTCGAGACCCACATTTTCTTCACCCAGTTGGCCATTTTGTTGGTGATTCTTCTACCAGAGCCACTTTTGTGATAGGTTGGCCAGGGAGGGGGACTATCTATGCTCCATTCCCCTTCCTTTGTGCGGTGCCCTCCGAGGGATTTTTTTGTAGCCGCATTTGTTCCTGACTGTGCACCATCTATTCCATAGGTTCCATTCCATCCCCCATCATCTCCTCTGGTGGTCCCGTCATACCTCCCATCCCTTTCAAAGGGGGACTGAAAGATGGCTTCGGGAAAGACATAGAAAAAACGATGAAAACCCTGAGCACGAGTGATTCTTCTCCTCCCAACCACGCCTAGATAAGTGCTGGCACCTCTCTCCCCGTTTCCTCTGCCAGCCGTCGACTTTTCTTGAGTCCTACTATTCTTGGACTCTCTTACTCTCTAGGCTCCCCTTAAACCCGTTCGGGCGCCCAAGAGCCCGGACGGTCATTCTCGTGCATGTTCCCCTAGATTTACCTTAATGTCACATTAAATGTCACTTTTAATGTCACATTCAATATTTGTGACCTTAACGTGACATTAAATGTCACTTTTAATGTCACATTAATGTCACATTTCCTTCCCCTTAAGAATCGGTTTCGTCCTCGAAAACGATACTTGGAAAGTCTAACTGTAAATCGGGAAACCTTTTCTTTAAAGTACTTACTCGCTCCCATGTTGAGCTTTCTTCTGAACAATCTTCCCACTTAACCAAACATTCTTGATAAATAGTATTCCTTGTTCGTCTATTACGAACATTTAATATTATTTCTGGTTCATGTGGATTAGATTGGTCATTGAATAGCTCCTCAATATCATCATTTAAGATTAGATTATCCAAATCACCCAGCTTCTTCCTTAATTTACTTACATGAAAAACTGGATGTATTTTACTACCAGCAGGTAGTTGGAGCTTGTAAGCCAATTCTCCCACCCTTTTAAGTATTATGAAAGGACCACAATACCTTGGTGAAAGCTTTGGAGATTGTCACTTTTTCATAATTTTAGTTTGTTCAGGCACCTTAAGATAGACCAATTCTCCCTCTTCAAAGGAGATGTCTCTTCGGTGAGGATCTGCATATGCTCTAGCTCGATTTTGAGCTTTTTTAATATTTTCTTGAGCAAATTTTAACATACTATTCATATCCTCCAAAAAGTCTTTAGCTGCCTGAACCTTTTCCTTATGCAGTCCTACTGCAAAAGGAGCTCTGGGCTGAAACCCATACATTAACATAAATGGACTATATCCAGTGGAAGAGTGCTTGGCACTGTTATATGCAAACTCTGCTATCGGTAAATACTCTTCCCAATTAGTTTGCCTTTTACTTACATATGCCCTAAGCATATCTTCAAGAATTTGGTTAACCCTTTCAGTTTGCCCATCTGTTTGCGGATGATCCGCCATACTCATGCTAAGTTTAGTATCCAATTTCCTAAATACCGCACGCCAAAAATGGCTGTCAAATTTTCTATCCCGATCAGAAACTATATTTGCCGGAAGGCCATACAATCGGTATATATTCTCTACGAACAATCTAGCCAATTCTGGTGTTTTAACATCAGTTGAAGTTGGAATAAACCTAGCCATTTTGGTTAACCTATCCACAATTACCCACACAGAGTCGTGCCCCCTCTGTGTTCTAGGTAAAGCAACAATAAAGTCCATGGAGATACTCTCCCATTTTCCCGAAGGAATCTCTAGTGGATGGAGAAGTCCTCCCATTTTTAATCTTTCAGCTTTATTAACCTGGCATTTATTACATTTGACCACATAGTCAAGGACGTCCTTATTCATTCCAGGCCAATAGAATTGCCTTTTAATAAGACTATAAGTCTTATTAACTCCTGGATGTCCCACACTAGGGGTATCATGACACTCAAAGAGTATCTGGCGCCTTATTTCTGTATCTTTCGGGACACATACCCTACCCTTGTAGAGTAAATAACCATTATCAATGGTAAAATTCTTCCACTTGAATCCAGTTTGAGCAACCCCTGATGCTCCATTTCCTTGTTGAACATCCTCAGATATTCCTTCCTCAGTAGAAGCACTTTCATTTGGATCCCTATTTTTTATTGCTTCCTATATGTTGGAATATGCCGGATCAACCTGGCATTTCCCTTTTGAAGATTCAAGCAAGTTGGAAGTGAACTGAGTAAAACTCAATTCATTAATGATGGGCATTCTGCTGAGTGCATCAGCTCCTATATTATATTTTCATTTTCTATATCTTATCTCATAGTCGATCTCTTGGAGGAGTTCGGCTCATCTGGCTTTACGCCCGTGTAAATCCGGTTGATCATTAAGCCACTTAATGCTTTCATGATCCGATAAAATCAAAAGTTTGGCACCATACAAATAGTGCCTCCATTTCTTCATTGCATGTACTATTGCATACAGCTCCCTCTCATAAACAGAATAATTTTGTTTTGCACGATCTAATTTCTTGCTTTCAAAAGCAATTGGTTGACCTTCTTGTAATAAGACCGCGCCTATCGCCTTATCACTGGCATCAGCTTCAACCACAAATGGTTTATTGGGATCCACTATTAATAATACTGGAGCTGTAGCAATAGCTACCTTAAGTTTTTGAAAACTTTCATTTTGGTCTGTTCCCCAATTAAAACTTTTTCCTTTCTCTTTAAGTTGGTCTGTCATTGGAACAACTATTTTGGCATAATCTCGAATGAATCTACGATAAAATCCAGATAAACCTAGGAAGATCTGCAGCTCTTCCAGGTTCCTTGGAGGTGGCCATTCAATAATTGCCCTTACTTTTTCTGGATCCATGTTGATTCCCTCTTTCGAGATAATATGCCCCAAATATTTGACCTCTTGTGCAAAGAATTCACATTTAGTTTTCTTTGCATAAAGGGAATGTGTTCTTAACAGTTGGAATACTAATTGTAAGTGTTCCAAATGTTCTTCTCTTGATTTACTAAAGATCAAGATATCATCCAAGAAGACTACTACAAAATGTCCTAGATAGGGCCGTAAAACACTATTCATCAGCTTCATAAAGGTAGCTGGTGCATTAGTGAGGCCAAAAGGCATCACCAAAAAATCATAATGCCCGTATCTAGTACGAAATGCTGTCTTGGGAACATCTTGTGCCTTAATTCTTACTTGGTGATAACCTGATCTTAAATCTATCTTTGTGAAGAATTTTGCCCCTTGTAATTGATTAAAAAGATCTTCCATTCTGGGCATAGGAAATTTATTCTTCACCGTTATTTTATTAAGTGCTCTATAGTCAACACAAAGTCGCATAGAACCGTCTTTTTTCTTTACCAATAAAATTGGTGAAGCCCAAGGTGAATTACTGGGTTGAATAAACCCTTTATCCAGGTAATCCTTAATTTGTCTTTCAACTTCTTGATGCTGTGTTTCGCTTAACCTATACGGTGGTTTAGAAATAGGATGTATATCCTTATTTATATCAATTGGGTGATTTATATCACCCCTATCTGGTGGAAGGCCACTTGGTAAATCAGAAGGAAACACATCTTTAAAATCATCTAACAAACTACTTAATTCATTATTAACATTCAACTCACAAACATAAGAAAATTATTGCTTTATATTACAGAAAGTAAAAGTGTTCTGTACAGGAAGAGACCATAACATATATACCTCACAAACTTGCTTCTTTATCAGCTTCTGAACTTCAGTAGAACACAGCAAAGGATTATCAGATACTTCATGTTCACCTTGAATGACAAAAGTCTTACCATCCCTTTCAAATTCCAGTGTATTATGATGGTAACTACGTTTTAAGGATGGTTCCAATCCCCATAGCCACTCCCTCCCTAGAGCAATATCAGCTCTTTCCATGTTCATTATTTGGAAATCGAGTTTATCTTTATATTCTTGAATCTCAATTTCCAAATTGGATACCATTGTATCCCATATTTTATTGTCTTGGCCTTGCATCATACGAACAACATATTGATGCCCACTCTTTTGTTGGGGAAGTTTCAATTTTTTTGACAAGTGCATAATTTATAAAATTATGTGTGGCAGAGTCATCAATCATGACTCTAACCCTTTTTCCAGCTATCAATCCATGTACTCTAAGTAAATCATGTGGCCCAAAAGTAGGCTGCCACATAGAAGTTGACATACAACACTTATGTTGTACATCCATGTGTAAGACCTCTAAAGATTTGTACTTTTCATGGCCCTTTAATTCTAAGGTCTGCACTACATGGATTTGTTTTTCTTTTCCCTTGCCCTTGTCCTTATCCTTTCCTTTGTCTTCCCCCTTTTTCTTTTGAGGGCAATTCCAAGCAGCATGGTTAGGGGATAGGCAATTGAAACACAACTTTTCTTTTTTGGCCTTATCAAAGTCATCAGGACTTAACTTTGGCCTCATATATGGTTTCTTTTCAAAAGGTTGTTTTTTACCCTTAAAGAATGGCATTTTCCTTTTAAATTTGCCCACAAATTTTGAGGTTTCCAATTCCTTAGACTTGGGCTCCGGATCAGTGAGACTAGTGAGTGTACCTGGACGCATACTATCTTCATGAATTAATGCAAATTTAATTGCCTCTTCCAGCGTCTTAGGTAAACTCCGTTTTACTTCCTTTTTACAGGTTTTATCTAGTCCCCTAATGAATCCTCTTGTTTTTTGAAATTCATCCATTCCTTCCAGTTTGAGGATTATCTCACGATATTCCTCCAGATATGTCAGTAGGGGTCTTCCCTTTTGTCTGACATAATCCCAATCTTCCCAATTTCTTTCCATTTCATTTTCAGGAAGAAATTCTTTCAAAAAGATGGATTCAAATTGAGCCCAAGTTTCAGGTATTTTATTTGCCTCCTTTAAAGTTCGCCACCACTTATATGCTTTGGGCCCCAAAGTTAAACTAGCCTCCAGTGCTTGGAGATGTGGTGGGGTATTTTTTAGTTTATGTAAATCTTCCCATTTTTGGAGGAAATTAAAGATTGTGTCTTTATTCCTATCTTTTTCCTCCCCGTAAAATTGAGGTGGTTTCATATCCTTTAGAACTGGATTATCCCTCAATTTATGGTAAGGTTGGGGTTCCTTAGGATCTCGCATAGTCACATCTAAATCTTTCGATGAAGATGGGACATCCGAGGTTTCTATCTTATTTTTATCTCTTTCCAACAATAAAGTTAATTGAGATTTTATTTCAGTGAGTGTTTGGGTTAAAAATTCCATTTGAACCCCCTGAGCTTGCACACGAGCCGTAAGATCATCGAATTGCTCTCGTGCAGCAAAAAATTCTTCCCATTGTTCTTCTTGTATTTCTGGTTCATGGGGATCTACCATAGGTTGGTCCCCAGAACTAGAGCTTTCCATTACTTTCTCGTTCCCTTTTTCTGCCATTAATACACTGGAATTGGAAAGCAAAGATAAGAAATTTGCATACAAAGTAAAGTACTTCCCTGATTTTAATGGCAGGCAGTGGCTGCTGATTTGGAAAGAAACCCGAAGAGTAAGGAACATATTTTATCTTCCCGGACAAAGTCGGTCACACAGAAAATGGAGATTCTTTGCAGAACGACTAGTATTCAGCTCCCTTCTTTAATAATCACGCAGACCATCAATGTCCTTTTCCTGAATTTACTTTCTGCTGAACCTGTACTTGTAATATAAATACAGTCGAGGCTGAAAAGAAGAAGTCCGAACACGCGGTCGACTGATCAAAGACGTATCAGAAAAGAACTTCAACTTCAGCCCGTGAAAAGGAGAAGAATGCGTGTCTTGTTGGTGTGTTCATGGAGGGGCATTCACAGACAAGCGTGGCCAAGATTCGATGGCTCACGATTAGCTTACGCGTTTTTCAAACAGGCGTGAAAAAGTGGCTGCCCTTTGATACGTTACGTGACCAAATTTACACGTCACGTTAAGTTTTTTGTGATGTGTCACGTAGCGTTTGACTAGTAGCTCACGGTCCATCGACTGTCGATTAAATAAATGGCGGGGCACTCGACGTTTGACCAACAGCTTTACGGGTCCGTCGCTGCCCGTCGACTGTCGACTGAATAGATCACGGGCACTTCTGGCTTTACAGGTCCATCGCTGCCCTTTCGTTGAACATCTCCAGGAATCCACACGGCTCTGATACCAATGAAAGATGGCTTCGGGAAAGACAGAGAAAAAACGATGAAAACCCTGAGCACGAGTGATTCTTCTCCTCCCAACCACGCCTAGATAAGTGCTGGCACCTCTCTCCCCGTTTCCTTTGCTAGCCGTCGACTTTTCTTGAGTCCTACTATTCTTGGACTCTCTTACTCTCTAGGCTCCCCTTAACCCCGTTCGGGCGCCCAAGAGCCCGGACGGTCATTCTCGTGCATGTTCCCCTAGATTTACCTTAATGTCACTTTTAATGTCACATTCAATATTTGTGACCTTAACGTGACATTAAATGTCACTTTTAATGTCACATTAATGTCACAGGGACAATATTGGTGATGCTGTTGGATTTCTTAGCTCTTTGTGTTTCAAAGGGGTGCAGCTGATTAGCATTTTTAAATAGCCCCAAAACATGTTAATTAATGAAAAACTCAAATTTGGTGCGCAGTTTGAGAGAGTTTTAGTGGTTTCCTAAACCCCTAATTTTTGAAGCACCCTTCAACATCTATAAATAGACAAGCTGCCCATCATTCAACCTTATACTTTTGTGCAGATTTCTCACTATACCGTGTAGGTTTCAACCATCAGCTACCTACCATCTGCTGTCCAGTTGTCACTGAGTGTAGCCCACTACTATCAAGCCCTAGGTGGTGTGTTTTTAGCCATTGCCCTATTGTTTGGAGGTCTCCATTTGTTGCGTCATCATAGATCCTGAGCAGCTTGCATGTTAGCCATGGTCATGGTCTCACACTTTATGGATCATGTATTATACCCTTAGCATGGTTGACCTTAGTTATGTTAGTCTTATGTGTGAGGTAGTCTTTATTTGTCTTATGAAGTTTAGTGCCTCATGAAGGGCAGTTTTGAGGCAGTTAGAAAACGTGACTTGATGAGGCATTTCTGTGTGTCATTCTCATGGATCTGATCATCTGTGATGTCTATACTTGATATATGATGGATTTATTTGGATATATTGAGGATCTGGTAGTTGACACCATCATTTATATTGTCTTTATCTTATTTGCAGCATGCTCTCTGTGATTCACTTCTTATTCTTTGATTTGTAGTGTTGAAGTTAGTGTTTGTACGTCTCTATGTGATAGTTTTGAGTTTCTATGAGTTTTGATATTCGATTTGGGATTTACCCCATGAAGCATTCTCTGTCCTATTATGTATTCTGCATAGATAGGGCAGCAATACTTTGGCGATCTTGCCATTGCTTTCCTGTTTCTCTGAGTTAAAACACCATTTAAAATGGCAAAGGTTAAGGCTAGCAATTTGAATTTGCTGTATGGAGTGGGGTTCTTGCATGAAGCAGATTCTTGCGTGCAACAGTTTCTTGCTTGAAGCAGTTTTCTATATGAAGCAGAATCGTTGCAGGAAGCAACTATGCAGTATCATAGCAAGGGGGATCAGCCTTATTCTATTGTTCTCTATTTTGGATGTTAAAGCATAATCAAAATAATCTTCTTTGATGATATAAATCTGAGAATCTGGTTGATTCTTGAAGCAGTGGTAGACTACTTGAAGCAGCATGAGGTTTAACTTTGCATTTCTGCATATATGTCAGAGAATTACCCGTACCCATCAAACGTAATTTTAACCCGTAGCAAATCCTGAGAATTTAGAGAGTTATTGGTAGGACAACAACAGGGGTTATTGCAAAATGATGCTGGGGAAGGAGGAAGAAATCCCATCCTGGATGAAGAAGTGCTTTCCTTGTTTAGAGAGGAGGTCTAGGATATTGGTACCTCTGTTTGTACCATTACAACATATCATTCTCCTGCCACATCCAATGAATTTCCTCCAAGTTCCATTGAAGATGAAAATGGAATAGCTAAATTGGATTATTTTCAACTCCTCTTGATAGAGCAATAGAAAGATTTCAGCATTTGGTGTTAGGGAGTACCGTCTTATTGAGGAGTAGAGTAATTACCGCAAAGAAGTCTCTTACTTTTGATCCCTTGCCTCCAATAAAGAAGCAGAAGCCAAGAGCCATGAATCCTAATCCACCACTCAACCCTAGGTTAGGGCATCTAAGTTCTTTGGCAAAAAGAAACAAGATCTTGAGTGCCATGTTGCACAGTTTCAAACAAGATGGGTGGCTAGTGGTTTTAATAATATGTTTGGGGATCAGGTCAAATTACAGCAGTTTGCAACAACCTTCAAGGGTTAAGCCATGGATTGGTACACAACACTTATGATGTTGGACATTTTGCAGCATATGATAATCTTAAGAATACTTTTCTAAGCAGATTTATAAAATATAAGACTGCTCAAGATGTTTTAAAAAAGTTAAAGCAAATCAAGCAAAAGAATATGTTAGTGCAGGATTATGCCAAAAAATTCAAGAATCTAGTGAATAGGTTGAATCAACAGGATAGGCCCTCATTGGATTTACAATACTCATACTTTGTTAAGGGGTTGGATAAGGATATTGCAGGAGCCATTGCTAATGCAGAGGTGGAAAATAATAATACCATTGATGCATTGGTTGAAGTGACACAAAGAGTGGAAAAAAGGCTTGGTATGAGCAAGTCTAAGAAGAAGAGTAATCGGGATTCTTTAGATTCTAATTTTGATGATTTTAATTCAGATGATAGTGTTGATGATGAAGATACCTCATCAGGTTCTAAGACAGATTATGAATCAAGTGATTAAGATGATGAAAGAAGTAAAAGGAAGCAGAGATGGCATAAAAAAAAATTGAAGAAGGATAAGAGTTCTTCTAAGGAGAAGTAGAAGGGGAAAGAGAAAGGAGAAAATACAACTTTGGAAAAGAGGTTGGAAAAGAATATAAAGAAACAGCTCTTGGACATGGGAGTTATGACTTCTTCAAGAAAGGGGAAGTCATGTAGTATATGTTAGAAAGTTGGCCATGAAGCTAGAGAATGCTGGTACAACCCAGTAGTGCGGAATACAAGACAACATACAGCACCCACAATGGCACTGGTAAATCAAATTGTACCAAAAATGGTACAAGAGAGAGGATTTAGAGGTTTTGGCAGGAAGGGTCAGCCACCTAAGCAATGGGGCAATGACTAGCCAATGCGGTGGAATAATGCTCAGCAAAGGCAACAAGGGCTTTGCTATTACTGTGGGGCAGGCAAGGACATATGTCAGGGCCTAACTGTGAGTTATGGGTACACCATAGGGCTAAAATGGGAATGCAGACCGGAGAGCAACAAGGAATGCCGCCGGCAGGACTACCCCGTGGATAGCAACCACCAGCACCTGCAGCAGCGGTCTTGGTTTAGATACCCTATGAAGTCACGGATGGCGAAGCACTAAGTCAATCAGTAGAGCAGAAAACTAAACCAGTAAGTCACAAAGAGGTGCAGAATAAGGATGTTTTAGATGTACCCAATCATGGGTTAGAACTGCAGTTGGCTAAGCAAAAGATTAATTGGGAGAATCAGGAAAAGGCTAGAGAAGTGGTCTCTAAGGAGGTTATGAAGTTGCAGAAGAAGCAGCACTCAAAACAATGTAAAGATGCAGAATTGCCCCATGGGGTTCAGTAGAGTCAAGTGCCCCATGAGGACAAACAACAGGATACGTTTTTGACAGCAGAGCAAATTAGTGACCAGCATCAAAGTTTTGACCCATATGAGTCCTTTCATGGTTCCCATGAGTTATTTGCTGCAATAGTTACATCTTCTTTACAGCTAACTTTGGAACAGATTCTTGATCTGATTCCAAGATTTAAGGAAAAACTCATTGCAAAGATTATGTCTAATTAGGATAGGGTATGGAACCATCATGATGGTGATAGTGGACTGATCTCAAAGTGTCAAGCAATAATCCCCACACAGTCAGAGGTGGTAGATTATAAGGTTCCAACTATTCAAGTTGAATACTTGGGCAGTAAGTTTGATGATGTTACTAGATGGAGGTTTAGGGGTTAAGATTATGCCTGGAGAACTATATGTGGCACACAAATTGCAAGGACTTGTTGCAGTACCATTTCAGGTTAAAATGGTTGATCAATGGAGACTTCAACCTTTGGGCACACTAAGAAATCAACTCATTCGAGTAGCAGGATTGAAGTTCAAGGTCAGTTTTGTAGTTCTCCGTATGGAAGGCTTAGGAGATTCCTATAATATGTTGTTGGGAAGACCTTCGTTCAGATTAGCCAAGTTGAAACAAGATTGGGGTTCTAATATAACAATTATCCCTCATGGGGGGAGGGAGGTCAAGTTATCTACTGAGAATCAAGTGGTATTGAAGTCTAAATACCGTCCATTAGTTGCTCAGACAATTAATGTATCCCTTGAGATTGAAGATGACGAGGAGGAACTTTTTCTGCACGCTAATCGTATTGTTATACCAGTGTTTGAAGTGGATGTTGAAAAGATTTTGTCTCAATATAATGTTTTTCCAGCAATATCACCTTTGGAACACAGTAACTCCATGCAGCAACACAGTTACCCCATGGAGCAAAATAGTGACTCCATAGAGCAAAATAGTGACTCTATAGAGCAGAGCAGTGATTTCATACAACAGAACAATACTTTGGTTGTGGAAAGCAATGCTACTTCTGAGGAGAGTAAAGAGCCTGATCTGGAAACCCTTAAAGAGCAAAAGAAGCCTTCATTAGAGACAGAGGAGGATCTAGACAGAGCAAGTCAGCAAGCTATTATTGCTGCAGAGCTGAAATATGAGCACACTATGAATAAGTTAGCTAGGGTGTTTGGGGATGATGTTCAGGAAGTATATTTGGAAGCTGAAACAAGTTCTAAACCAATAAAGGTGAGTATTTTTGTTGAGGAAGAATTCAAGCAACAATTGATCAATTTGTGTAAAGACTTTCAGGATATCTTTGCTTGGGAGTACTTTGACATGAAGGGATTTGATCCAAGGGTATGCGAGCATATTATTAATTTAAAGGCAGATGCAAAGCCCATTATGCAGAAACGGTACCATATGAATCCCAATTATGCTAAGTAGGTGAAGGAAGAGATTGACAAACTTCTTTGAGTTGGTTTTATTAAACCCGTCAATGAAGTGACTTGGTTGTCACCTATTGTTGTGGTTCCTAAAAAGAATGGCAAGATATGCGTTTGTGTGGACTATAGGAAATTGAATGCAGCAACAATCACTGATCCATTTCCTCTTCTGTTCACAGATTCTTTATTGGATGATGTAGGGGGCCATGAGATATATAGTTTTTTGGATGGTTTCTCTGGATATAATCAGATCCACATGCATCTAGATGATATGGACAAAACAACCTTTATAATGGAGTGTCCCTGGAATATTGAAGAAGATGTTGGTAGTGGCTCCAATCTTGCAACCTTCCCAATGGGATATACCATTTCATGTGTTTGTAGATGCATCTGACATTGCAATGGGTGCAGTTTTAATGTAGGAAAGAGTGGCTGGTTGGTTTAGGCTTGTTTACTATGCAAGTAGAAGGCTTACATCAGCTGAAAAGAATTATACAGTACTGAAAGAGAGGCTCTTGGGATGATATTTGCATTGCAAAAATTTCGGCATTACCTATTGGGAAATCAAGTCATTTTTCATGTTGATCATCAAGCTTTATTGTATATCATTAACAAACTGCAGCTTACGGGAAGATTGGCAAGGTGGATGTTACTTTTGCAAGAGTTTGACTACAAAATAGTACATACACCAGGTAAAGAGCATACGGTAGTTGATTTTCTGAGTAGACTTGAGTTAGTAGGCCCTGCATTGGGGGTAAATGGTCAGTTGCCTGATGGAGAGCTGTTCAGTGTGCAAGTAAGTCAATTCAATTCTTTCTATGATCAAATGTTGAATTTTTTACTTCATGGAGTGATGCTTGCAAACTTATCAAGAGACCACCATAGAAGGTTGGCATTACAAAGTAGAAACTTTTGGGTTATTATGGGAGTGCTCTATAGGAGAGACATTGATAATGTGTTAAGGAGATGTGTAACTGTGCAAGAACAGCCTGCTGTTCTGCATGAGGCACATGTAGGACTCACTGGAGATCATTTTTCAGGTGATATTACAGGTAAGAAGATTCTTCAAGCTGGTTTGTGGTGGCCTACTGTACTTAAGGATGCTTATCAGTATGCAAAGGAGTGCATTATCTGTATGAAGGAAGGTCAACCACAATCTAGGGATCGAATGCAAGATCATCCAGTTTTACCTTTAGAACCTTTTCAAAAGTGGAGTGTTGATTTGATGGGTCCCATCAAGCCAGCTGCTCGTCAAAGTAAAAATTAGTATATTTTGGTTTGTACTGACTATTGTACTATGTGGGTTGAAGCTAAAACTTTGCGGGACAATAAGGCAGCAAGCGGGGCACAGTTTCTCTACTCTAACATAATGACTTGGTTTGGATGTCCCATAGAGTTGGTAAGTGATCGGGGTAAGCATTTTCTGAATGAAGTGATTAAGGAACTGACTTCTAAATATATGATTTTGCATAAGAAATCTACCTCTTACCACCCTCAGGCAAATGGGCAAGCTGAAAGTTCTAATAAGATTTTGCTTCGGATTCTTAAGAAAATAGTTGCTGATAACCATAAGGATTGGGATACTAAATTGGACTTAGCATTGTGGTCTTGGTTTAACTCCATTCAGGTTGGTTTATGGCCTTGAGGTAGTTGTCCCCATGGAGTTCTTGGTTCCTAGTTTGAGAGTGGCAGTTACTTATAGGTTGTGTCCTGAAGAATCAATTCATGATAGGTTGCAGAAGTTAATGTAGCTGGAAGAAGATTGGATTATAACTCATTAGCTTTACCTTTTAGCAATGGTGCAATCAAGAAGACATGCATGGGTAAACAGACACATCAAGAAAAAGATAATTAAAGAGGGAGATCTTGTTATGGTGTATAATTCAAGGCTTGGAAAGCAATTGGAAAAGCTAAAGTTGAGGTATACTGGTCTTTATGAGAGGTTGTAAAAGATGTGGGTCAAGGTACTTTTGTGTTGGCTAATTTGTAGGGTGACATTCTCCAGCTCGTAGTAAATTGGTTCAGATTAAGAAGACCAGTACAACCGGATTATGATGATGTACCTCATGAAGTTCAAGAGAAACCAACAATTGTTGTTAATTTGATTCAACCATTTGCAATGTTGCCTCATGGAGCAAGCAATGGGATTTTACCCCGTAGAGCAGTTTCTGATTCCTTACACCTTATGATTGTTTTAAGGGTTGCTTTGATTGATTCTTTACAAACAGAACCATTATTTTATTGTTAGATGTTGGCAGATGATGTTATCTTTTCTATTATTTATGGTTTTCATAAGGAAGCTATGCAAATTTCAATGTTGCTTTATGAAGTGCAGGATACTTTAGAGTTGTTTTTTGTCCTGTTACAAGAGCAAAGGAGCTTCATGAAGTAGTGACACTTCATTACATTAAAAGTGGATTATGGGAATTTGGTTTATGGTGGTTATATTTTCAAAGCCTTCTCACAAGATATTATGACTTGGCAAAGTTTTATCATGGCATTAAGGTAAAGGTTTATCATGGCATTAAGAAAATGTGCATTGAAAGGTCTTTTACCTTTTAATTTTTGACTTGTGCATGATGGTTTAGTAGAGTAACTGATTTCAACTCCAATTCTTGTGGGAATGGAACTGTGTGAAGACATTGAGTTTCAGTTGCATGAGGCTTATTTGAAGAGACTTTAGACACATGTCAAACTCCTAGTAAGTACATCTTGTTATCACGGTGTGATATACTCTCTCTTTTCTAGGAGTGTAACTCATTGTGAAGTAGGGCGAGAAGAAAAAGGGCAAAGCATGGGAAAGAAGACACGAGTGTCGATGCCTACGCTCATCCAACGGCGCCATCTTGCAACTCCACGCCATCTTCTTTATTTGTATTCTTCATCTCTTTGTCTCTGTGATTCTCAGGAGGTTGTGGCCGCACCTACCATGGTAAAAATGAGGCAAAGAAAGATTTCTAAATTCCTTGTGAAGAGAGGAAGACATCAATCGAGAGCTGTTCGTGATCATGATGAGGGTTGGAGCGATAGTCCTCTAGATGTTACTCCTTCTAAAGCCAAAGATTCAATACCGAAGGCATTGTCTACCATGTCTAGTAATGACGATGGTGAGCTGTCCACACCAATGATTGATTGTTCTATTCTTATGGATACAAATGATCCCAATATGAGGGGTTGGTTGAAGCAGATTGGTTTGCTTAATTTTGCTTGGATGCTCGTTTGTAACCTCTTCTAAAGGTTGAAAAGCAACTCTTGAATGACATTGAGGTTGATCTAGATGGGTTTGTTTTTATGCAGCAAGATTTGGCTTCAATGAGGGCTACATTGACTACTTTGAAGCATGATCAGTGGGTGGGTATTGCCACTAGGATGTCACAAGATTATATCTCAGGCATATGCAGTTTTACAGCAGACATTTATATCCAAGAATATGAGAGCATTGATACATGAGAAAGACATGTTGCAAGAGAAGTGGGATGGTCTACAGGCTGAGTACCATAGACTTGCAGATATGCTTGATGGATTGCAACATGCTAAGCAACTTCATAGTGCTGAAAATCGGCCTGCACATGTTGATGATGTGGTTAGGGCTGATATTAGTGATGTTTTGCATGATCTTAACCAGCAGGTTAAGATTAGGGATCTCACAGTTGACAGGATTCATGATATGGCTGTTTCACCTCTTGGATCACATGAGCAGCATGATCAGGTGCAGTCTATTACGAACTGCCATGATTCTCATGAGCCTCCTAGCTCATGAGTTACTTTGATGTACCACTATCAGATCTACTTATTTGTTTGTCCATCATACTTATTTCATACTTGATATGTATGGCTCTATGTGATGCCCTTATGTTTTGTTTTGATTGTCTCTTGAGGGGATTATGCAACCATTCAAAAGGCTATAAGTATCCTACTAGAGAGGCTCTACTTATGGTTTTTTCTTTGTGGCTTACTTTATGGTGCAAGGCTATGGATAAGGCATAATTTTTATCATTAGATATGTCAGGTTTTGGATAAGGCATTTTGACTTTAGGGATCATGCAAGGGTTCGTGCCATGGCTGTGCTAGCCATCCACGGGGCTGTACCAGGTGTTAGCCATGGTCATGGTCTCACACTTTATGGATCATGTATTATACCTTTAGCATGGTTGGACCTTAGTTATGTTAGTCTTATGTGTGAGGCGGCCTTTATTTGTCTTATGAAGTTAAGTGCCTCATGAAGGAGAGTTTTGAGGCAGTTAGAAAACGTGACTTGATGAGGCATTTCTGTGTGTCATTCTTGTGGATCTGATCATCTGTGATGTCTATACTTGATGCATGATGGATTTATTTGGATATATTGCGGATTTGGTAGTTGGCGCCATCATCTATTGTGTCTTTATCTTATTTGCAGCATGTTCTATGCGATTCACTTCTTATTCTCTGATTTGTAGTGCGGAAGTTAGTGTTTCTATGTGTCTATGTGGTTAGTTCTGAGTTTCTATGAGTTTTGGTTATGAGATTTGGGATTTACCCCATGAAGCATTCTCTGTCCTATTATGTATTCTGCATAGATAGGGTAGCAACAAGATCCAAGGGTGGCAAGAAGAGTGTCAAAGTTGATGTAGTCCGTCAATGAAGAAAGCCAACCAAGGAGCAAGACCCCCTCTCTATATAAACAACCGATCAAAGAGGAGGCCACCAAAGAGTAATGGAAATGGAGAGGCCTCGAATGGATCGCTCTAGAGAACTCGAGTCAAGGATAGGTGAGCCAAGCCTCTAACCTAACTCTGCGACAATAGTAAGGAACTATCGAAGGTGTCATAAGCTGCATAGAAATTCCAGCCAAGCAATAGGAAATGATGGCTTAATGACCAAGACAAGGTTTAGCCGCATAAAAGAAAGGCCCAAAGTAGACTAGAACCCCTAAAGCAACTCACAGTTCTAGAAAGCCCCCTTGTAAAGATATGCTAGGGTTTGCACTAAGGAAACACAAGATGTACGACCAAGACTGAAACATAGATACAAGAAAAACTCAAATTCTAAATGCAAAATGTAAAACTCAAAACTCAAATACAAAGAGAAGAAACTTTGAAGTGAATGAATGCTATAAATGAATGTAAGAGTGTATAGAAGGCCCAAGGTCAAAGCAATGCAGTGTCAGAGAGTGACATCCATTAGAGTCGGATCCTAAAACCAGTCTTTCTTCCATGGAGGGGAACTAGCAAGTCTTCAACCTAATTTGCCCCTTGATTCAGGTAGTCAATTAGCCTTAATCTGCTTTGATGGAGATGAAAAATGCCCCAAATTCATTGATTTGCTGGTCCCTCTACTTGAATTTGATTGAAAACAACTTTACCCTATTGAATCCAAGTTTTGGAACTTTCAATTTCTAGCACGCTTCTAGAGGCTATTGCTAAACTCTAATTTTTGCTGCAGATTAGGATTTACAACAAAGATATCTGAAATTTCTCAACCTTTGGTGATCTCAATGTTGTAATCCTCGGAGCAAGGTTGGGAGATGAGAGAGAATGCTCAGAAGAGAGAAAATTCAGACTTTCTTCGCGAAGAATTGAAGAAGATCAATCATGTTGACGTTCTTGCTGCAATTTGGGGGTCCCAAGGAGCTATTGGCTATAACCAATCTGCTATTTTTTGCTAGAAAATGGAGGAAAAATAGTCCCAATAAGCTCCAACAGCTCCCTACGATTCACAACAGCAGAATGGTAACGTTTTTTCTCTTCTTCAGCCTCCCATCAGCCTTTATGGGCAAGTTTGCCAAATGGCAGCCCTCCCAAATGGTTTTTAAAGCATTATCTATAATTAAATATAAAATTTTAGTATTTTTGTACTGAAATTTAATCTAATAATTATTTCGGTACCCAAAAAAATAATCAGATTGGCCAGTAATTGAATTGGCTAGGCAACTTGCATTTTGGAGTGTGTTTGCGCTATCTTTGACCACTAGATTGACGTTAGATACGACTTCTCTAGTGTCACCAAATTGACATTTATGGCCACATGAATGACCTAAACCAATAATTGGCACGAGATACCAGCAGTACTTGGGTAACATAACTCATAGCAACTTTTACCTTTGACATCTCGTGATTTCTTTGGGTCCTAAGCTCGTAAACTTACTCTAACCCCAGTTACACCTCACATGTGTAACATTTACTTAACCATGCGATTAAAAATTAATCCACATGTTAAGTTAGGTTTTAAATGAGTCGATGCCACGGGGATGTGAAATTTTAAGATGCTCTAATCTTGCCGATAAAATTTCATTAAGATATTATTCAAATGTGCAAGGTTGTTTAGCACATGTGATACACATGGCAATTATTTCCTGGTAATATGCCAAGGATCCCAAGGATACAGTTGGGTGTCAAAGACGAAAGTTGTAATAAGTTATGCCTGATAGGTACTAGGTGGTATTCGGTGTTAGATTTGGGCCTAGACCAATTTATTGGCTACTAATGTCAATGGTGATATTAGATACTAGGCATTAATTAATTAATTAATGCCAATCTAAGGGTCAATAACTGCTCAGGGATACTTGGAAGAAAAATTAGCCTAGCTAATTTAGTAATTTGCTAGTGAAATTAAATTTTTTGAGTATTAGAATAATTATTAAGTTAGTTTTTTAAATTAATATTTTGAAAATTTATTTAGTAACTTGGATAATGCTAAAAAATGGAATTAGAAGGCTAGCACTTAGCAAAACTTTCCCGTACAAGTGGGAAAAACGTTTTAGGGATTGGAGTCTATTCAAGCCATTGTGAGAGAGAATGAGGCTGTTAGAGAGTAAGGAGATGCTACTAATGTGATTTGCAGGCGCCATGGACCAGTCCTATAGCAAGTGACAACAATTTGGAGCCCTCCAAGAGCAATTTATAATAGCCCAAGGTTCTTCTGGTGTAGACGATAGCATACAAGAGGGGACAACAATCTTTCTAGTGATCCTAAGCTATAGGTGATAGTTTCCATGGCTATTTGAGCAGGGCAGCAATAGTTTTTCAAAATTTCTTACGATGAAACTCTAAAATTTCTCTCTCTACAACATTCTCTCTCATCCTTTGGCCATCTCTCAAGTTATCTCAGCATATTCCAGCAGTTTAAGCCATCAGAGGAAAGGATTTCAATTAATGAATTCTAACTCTTGAAATTAAGAAATTTCAAAGAGATTCAAGAGGCCAGTCAACCAATATCAAATTTAAGATTGAATTTTGTGAGAAAACATGGATCTTGAGCATGGCTATAGCTATGGAGGTTTGAATGTATTGACTAGAACCATGACAATGTAGGTAACTGGCACTAACTGTTACTCGGTTGAATTAGGTTCCAAGATAGCATACTTAGACTCATAAACACAATCCCGAGTAGGACATGACAAAGACTCACAGTGAAGTACAAAGTACAAAATAGCATTATATGAAAAGTGAACCAAGTACATGTCTTTGTAGCTTTTCAGCTTCTCCACTCTCCTCATTGTGCATATGGGATTCAGGACAGCTCTTCCTGGAGCATACATCATTTGTCTTTTTCTCAACACCCCCCCTTAAATGATGAGTCTCTATCCTTGTTGGATTTTGCCCCCCCTGCATGTGTACATGGATCAGGAGACTAGCTCTTTGGTAGCCTAGTCAAGTTAAGGCTTGAAACTTTACATCTTGGTAGGGTTTTTACATCCACTATGGAAATCAAATTCCTTAGAACAATCTATCAGAGTTGTTGATGGTAGCGGAAGTATCTTTTTCATTCATGAATTGACCTTGGTGGTGGTCATTCTGCATATGCTGTGCTATTTTCTTGTGAAAACACTCACTGGCAATATGGCCAGTCTTACCATAATAATGACATTGCATCCGACTTCTGTTGTCTATGTTGAATCCTCGACCTCTTCCTTTAGGTCTAGTAGCTCCTTTGGTGTATAGGAGATTTTCCCTTGAGCTGGTCTCTTTTACATCTTTGCTTTTAAATTTGCTTTCTTCATCAAGCAGTGAGTGCTCAATATCTTTGAGTGAGAGTGTGGGAACATTACTTAGAGTGGACACAAGGTTCTCATATAGATCCTTGTTTACACTTACAAGCAATATGGCTATTGCTTCATCTTCATCAGTAGTCTTCTTAAGAGTTGCAAGCTGGGTTTTTAGGCTCTTGAACTTGTTAATGTGTGTAGTCATAGAAGCACTGTCTTTGATATCTAGTTTATAAAACTGCATGAGTAATTTTGCCTTTGAGTTCTTTGCTTGGGCAAACATTCTGTCAAGTTCCTTCCAAGCGGTTCTAGCATTTCTAATGCCAGATATACGATGTAGCACATCATCACTTGATCCCAAAGTAACGATGCCTAGTGCCTTGTTATTCATTTTCTTCCATTCTTTGGTTTTGAGTGGTTTTGAGCTGGTCTTCTTTAACGAACCCGTTTTCATCATCTTTCCCCTTGCCATCTGCATCATCTTCAAACAGGTCCCACAAGTCCTTTCGCATTAGGTGATACATGGTCTTCTCCTTCCAGGCATGAAATCCTTCACCATTGAATTTAGTTATTTGCTCAAGCTCTGCCATGTTGCTAAACTTCAGTTAACCAGCAAAAGATTGTATTTTAATGTGTCAAGAGACATAAGAGAATCATGTCAAATTGACACTGTTGAGTATTAATGGATACTAGTCGGTACTTGATCTGCTTTCTCTCACGAACTTCGTGGATGACTTCTGAGCTTCCTCGGGCACTTCGAGAACTGTAATGAACTTCGGAGAGTATTACTTAATGATTAAATTCACTGTTGATGACTTCAGTGAGAAGAAATTGTGAAAAAATGTCAAATTTTGAAGCTTTGGCTATGGCTTCTTGGATTAGGGTTTAAACCCAGATTTGGTTTTTTATTGATTTCATGAGTTACTGTGGATCATTTCCAAAAGATTTTTAATGGAAATGTAGCTTTCTTCAAGCTCTAAAAAAGCCCTATGGTGGCTGCAAGAATTGCACTGTGTAACGTGAGCACAGCTGTATGAATTGTCACGCTGTTGCAGACTGCGCCGTTTTTGAAGATTATGCAATGCCGCCTTCTGGGAGGACTAATATCGAGGTTCAACATGCCAAGGAGAAGCGCCAGGAGTTAGGAAAGTTAGCCACAGAAGAAAGCTTGTGAAGATATGGCATGTAGTGTGAGATCCAGAAGCTCAAAGGTGACAGGGTCTGGCTGGCTATGGTAGATAGAAGTAGAGAGTGTGAAGATGAAGTAGGAGATGACTCAAATGCTTGAACTGAGTTGGCTAGAGATTGTAATGGATTGAGAGAGCAGTGAGAAAAGCTAGACCATGCTCACCATGTGTGACCTTAATGTCACATTAAATATTAAGGTCACACCATGGCTCCGATACCATGTGAGAAAACATGGATCTCGAGCATGGCTATAGCTATGGAGGTTTGAATGTATTGACTAGAACCATGACAATGTAGGTAATTGACACTAACTGTTACTCGGTTGAATTAGGTTCCAAGATAGAATACTTGGACTCATAAACACAATCCCGAGTAGGATATGATAGAGACTCACAGTGAAGTACAAAGGACAAAATAGCATTATATGAAAAGTAAACCAAGTACATGTCTTTATAGCTTTTCAGCTTCTTCACTCTCCTCACTATGCATATGGGATTCAGGATAGCTCTTCCTGGAGCATACATCATTTGTCTATTTCTCAATAAATTTTTCTTTCAAGGAGCAACGTGAAGGCCGATTCCCAAGCAAACCAAGGGGCAAATTTGTTTGGAGGCTTGTTGGTCAATTTTGACAATAAGAGGTACTTGGATTAGCGGAGGAGGTCAGAGAATCTTTGTTGTACTCCATCAATTTGCAATAAAAGTGAAAAAAGAAAACACAAGGGATGCCAGTTTTGGAGCCAACATGCTATTCAATATCCAAGATTGTATGGTAAAGTGTGCATGATTGAACCCAGGTCACCTGGGTAAAAGCTAAGTATCCTAACCGAACTAGACGACAATGGAACTATGCAACCGGCCTTCCTTCTCGGATAGGGTGAAAAATAACTTGATTAAGCACTAATCACGGCAAGCCCAAAATTCACATAAACTGATAATGCACACTTTACTATATAATCTTGGACGTTGGACAACCTACTAGCCCCAAAACGAATTTTTTCCTCGGTTTGCTTGGCCTTCACCATATATCACAAGGACATAAAATTTTGAGATGCTCTAATCTTACTGATAACATTTGATTAAGGTATCAATTAAATATGCAAGGTTACTTAGCACATGTGATGCACATGGCAATCATTTCATGATAACGTACCAAGGACCCTAAGAATGCAGTGGGTGTCAAAGACAAAAATTATAATAAATTATGCCTAATAGATACTAGGTGGTACTCAGTGTTAGATTTAGGCCTAGACAAATTTATTGGCCACTAATGTCAATGGTGACATTAGAGACTAGGTAATGCCAGTCTAAGGGTCAATAACTACTCAAGGATACTTGGAAGGCAAATTGGTCTAGCCAATTTAATAATTGATTGGTGAAATTAAAATTTTGAGCACTAGAATAATTATTAAATTAATTTTCAAAATTAATATTCTTAAAATTCATTTAATAAGCCGGATAAGGCTGAAAAATGGGATTAGAAGGCTACCATTTGGCAAAACTTGTCCATACAAGTGGAAAAAACGTTTTTAGGGATTGGTGGAGTCTATTCTAGCCATTGTGAGAGAGAAGGAAACTTTTAGAGAGTAAGGAAATGCTACTGATGTGATTTGCAGCCATCGTGGACCAATTCTACAGCAAGTGACGGCAATGTGGAGGCCTCCAAGAGCAAGTGACAACAATCCAAGGTCCTTCTAGTACAAGTGACAGCATACAGGAGGAGACAACAATCTTTCTACTAGTCCTAAGCTGTAGATGACAACTTTCATGGTTGTTTGAGCAAGGCAGCAGCAGTTTTTCAGTATTTCTCGCAATGAAACTCTGAAATTTCTCTCTACAACATTCTTTCTCATCCCCCAGCCATCTCTCAAATTATCTTAGCATTTTCCAATAGTTAGACCTATCAAGGAAAGAGATTTCAGTCAATCTCTATTGTAAACCCCAATTTACAGCACAAATTAGGGTTTTGATAGCCACCTCGAGATACATGCTCAAAATTAAGGGCCTTAGACTTGAATTCCAACAACTGAATTTGAGGATTTTCAAAGAGATTCAACAAGCTAGCCAAGTAATCTCAGAATCGGGGCTGAATTTGTCTTTCAAGCAACATGGTGAAGGCCAATTCCTAAGCAAATCAAGGGACAAATTGATTTGGAGGCTTGCTAGTCAGTTTTGATAACATGAGGCACTTGGATTAGCGGAGGAGGTCAAAGGATCTCTGTTGTACTTTATCCATTTGCAATAAAAGTTAAAGAAATACCGCAAGGGGCGCCAGTTTTAGGACCAACACGCTATCCAATCTCCAAGATTATATGGTAAAAGTGTGCATTTTTAGTTTATCTGAATTTTATGCTTGCTGTAATTAGTCCTTAATCAAGTTATTTTCCACCCTATCCGAGGAGAAAGACTAGCTGCAGTCCGAGATGAGAGAGTGCCAAGGTAGAGTTGTCACGCAACAACAGGAGAGATGTGTGCTGATTTAGGCGGCCTATTAGACAACAAAAACACAGTTATTGTAGAAGCAGTTGCCCAGTGAGAGAGATGGCAGCAACTTGTTACCTGGCACCATACTGAAAACGTAGGTTGATCAAGTGCTATGATGATGCAATAGATGAAGACCTGCAAATAGCAAGGTGATGGCTGAAAACAGGCCGCCTAGGACTAGATAGTGATAGGTTGCAGTCGATGATGGCTGGACAATAGATGGTAGGTGGTTGATGGCTGAAATTTGCACGGTAGAGTGAGAAACCTGCACAAAAGGATAAGGCTAAATGATGGGCAGCCTATCTATTTATAGATGCTGAATGGTGCCCAAAAAATTAGGGTTTTGGAGGACCATTGAAACTAAATCATGCACCAAATTTGCGTTTCTCATTAATTAAGTGTGTTTTGAGGCTATTTAAAAATGCTAATCAGCTGTAAAGTGTGTTTTAGCTCAACAACCCCTCCTAGGCTCAAAACTGAGCCTAAAAGGGAAGGCTGACAATCTGTAACCCAAGGCATGCCACCCCAAAGCAACCATGGAATCGGACAAAGGGTGCACGTTGGTTGCATAGTAGCTTACCAAGTCTATCAAGGCAATGGTTATCTTATCAAAGGAGTCCAAGTAGTCACCCCAGAGAGGACAGGGCATTAGATAAAGAGTGCTTGTGTCGGCTGCCCAGTGGCCTACCAATCCCTACAGAAGTGAATGGAAACACATTGAATCTTTTTTTTTTTTGGTGGTAAGGTAATTTGAGGGGTGGTAGCCGATTAAGTAACAGTGATGTAAAAAATGGGAGTAGGGATGATATACCCAACACATCACAAAACAATACAAGTATACCTAACCACTTGAGGATGTCAATGATAAGGGAAAAGGTGATGAAGAATGATGGTGTAATCCACCGGTGGAAATAGCTTACGATCCATCAAATGGTGCTTTGCACAATGGAATGCATAGTATGCTACATGTCAGAATGCTCATGCAGCAGATGCTACTTGGACAGTGTCCCTCGTGAAAAAATTATTCACTTGTCCATGCGCCCTAGTACAAAGATGATGAAATCATGCAATGCATAGGGGAAGGTACAACGGGGGGGGGGGGGGGGGGGGAGAGGGGAGAATACTAATGTCGAAGACAAGTGCTGAAACTTGTTGAATACCAAGAAGGGTAGGAACCCCCTCTCAACTTAGATGTCGATGTTGAAGAAGAAAGAGGAGCCTAAGGATGTTGGTCTTCATGTGGTGCCAAGAACCATGTGGAGGAAGATGATGAAGTATCCCTATTGGAAAAGCAAGAATAGAAGTCACTGCCATGATAGCATCAAGAGAGATGTTGCACGATCCGTAGGGCGAGAAGCCTCCATACTGGTAGAAGAGCAAAACTCCAAGTAGATGGAATTAAGAAAGGAGTGGCACTCTTCAGCTCAGGAAGAGTTGGTGAAAGCTTGCATATTAGCTCTACACTGAAATACAAAACCCTACAAAAGAGAAAATCTGCAAGCACAGAAGTGAGATGCTTCAAATAACAAAACTAAAAAAAAAAAAAAGCAAAGCTAAGTGCAATGCAATGGGTATGTAAGTATGCAATGAAAGTCTAAAAAGGGTAAGGCTAAGTGTGTGGCTACTATCACTTATGACGAGGTGGGAAAGTTGTCCTAGAATGTGCAATGGATGTCCTAGGAATGGATATGTAAAGTGCAATAGATGAGCCACTAGCAAATCAATCAACCAATCCTTGAGGAGTCGTGAAGGATATAGGCTACTAAGGCTGTCCACATGCCACATGTCTAGTAGCCACTGGGACAAATGGAGCAAATGTAGCAACGGGAGACATAGCCCCACTAAACTGGCCAACTGGAGTGGAGGCAGTTGCAACAATCTATTGTGGTTTTCTAGGCAACTGCAACAATCTGTTGTGGTCTTCTAGGAGAAAGACCATCACGTACGATGAGGTGGGAAAGTGATCCTATAAGATGCAATGGATGTCCTAGGAATAGATGCATAAAGTGCAATAGATGAGCCACTAGTAAACCAATCAACCAATGCTTTAGGAGTCGTGAAGGATATAGGCTGCTAAGGCTGTCCACATGCCACATGTCTAGTAGCCATTGGAGCAAATGGAGCAGATGGTACAGCAACAGGAGGCATAGCCCCAGTGAATTGGCTAATCAGGGTGGAGGCAATTGTTGCGATTTGCTAGGGTTTTCTGGGAGGAAGACCTTGGGCCTTGGTATGACACTCCTCATCCGCATGGCCCGATCTCTGGCAGTGTGTGTGAAACCTATTTTTCTTAGGAATTTCCTACCAAAGGGATTGTGTTTCTTTGGTTTCATCGGAGGAAGTGGTGTCACCTTTGTTTCGGCTTGCCTTCATATCTTCCGAGTTCTTTCCATTGGTGGTTTTCCCTCCCAAAGAAGAGCCAACCAAATCTCGCCCCTTTGAATGTATGCGTGTGGAGAACTTCTTGTGGACTTGATCATGCCACCTTGCATAACGTAAGAACTAATGCTCAAACTCATAGGTTTGCTGCATGAGCATCGTATATTCAATAGTCATATCACTTCATTTATTCACTGTGTTCATTGTCTCTGAGTTACCCTAACCCTAACTGTGTTCTTTTATCAGTCTGTGCTTTGTCATACGGTTTTTGTTTATATTTTTGTGTTAGGGTATTTCTTTACAAGAGTCAGCTAGGGCTGTCACCTATTGAATGAGGTTGGGATGCAGGACACGATCTTCACCATTGAGGCTGGGTTGTGTGTAGTGGTTGGCTTGGAGGCTCTACTCATCCAGCAGGTGTTGGAGCTCACAGCAGACCGCTTTGAGGTATGGAAGATCGTGGGGAGTCTTACTGGATGGCACATCTGGAAGGCGCGGTATTAGGAGGTGTTTGGCAGGGAGAGACTTTCAGAAGAGGCAACTTTGGCAAAGCTTTGAATCTCCATCATCCACTCCCTTTGCGACCGATGGGACCAGGTGCAGGGCAAGTCTCGAGTCGTCAGGAGCTCCGTTTTCACTTCATGCGCACTTGGGGGCGGCCAGAACCTGTTCTTGATGATGCAAGCATGCAGCCCCAAATGGTGATACACCCCCCCTCCCCCATGGCTTCTTGCCCCCACCCTTCCCAAACCGCCTTGAGAGGCTTGTACACATGACTTATTTATGACCTTGCACTAGCTCTAGCTAGTGTGTCGAGCATGAGCATTCCATTGTAATCAGTCTTTTTGAGTAATATAATCAGCCACATTTTACTTGTAAAAACCTCTGGCAATGTATGGAAAACCTATTTTTCTTAGAAATTTGTTGCCAAAGGGGTCGTGTTTCTTTGTTTCTATTGGAGAAAGTAGTGTCACCCTTGTTTTGGCTTACCTTCGCATCTTGCGAGTTCTTGCCTTTGTTGATTTTCCCTCCTGAAGAAGAGGCGACTAATCCTTGCGCCTTTGAAAGGATGTGTGTGGAGGGCTTCTTGTGTACTTGATCATGCAGCCTTGCATAATGCAAGAATCGACACTCGAACTGATAGATGGTCATCAATCTAGGTAGTGAGATAATATGTTGGATAAAATGGAAGTATTTGTTGGGCAACTTATTCAAGAAGAACATGACCTGATTGTCGTCAGACTTTGGGGAGCCAGTTGCAGCAAACTTAGTAATTGTCGATATTTGGCCAACTTGACTTTCAAATTATCCCCTTCCTTAATGGAAACTCTTGAAGCTCAAAATCGTGATATGAACATTGAGTGTGATCTCAAGCTACATAGTGGTCAATGAGATTACTCCAACGCTCAAATGCGAGGGGAAAATGTTGCAATTGAGAGTGGAACTCAGGGAGCAACCCCTACATTATCTCAACATTGGTTGTGGCATTGCGGGCTCTCCATTGATAAATGTGATCAGGGTGAGCTAATCGAGGGTTTCAATACCAACGAGGAGGTCCCAAAGTCCTTGGGATTCAAGTACTTGTTGCATTAAGTTCGACCAAGTGGTGAAATTCAACCTGCTAAAATGAGTCTTATTTGTGAAGGCATTCTTGGCCGTTGCAACATGAGTGATAGTGCTAGGAGATGGAGAAGGTGTGTAATGGGGGTATGGTGGATAGGGAGATAGAGTGGAGTACACTTGGGAAGTAATCCCAAAGTGTCCACCATGCATACGAGAAGTGTGCATAGCGGATTCAAATGTGGGCAAGGGTAGATTGGGTATGGGCTTGGTAACTACGTGTGGAGCTTAGTGTGGAAGGATAGGGATATGGGGAGTAGTGGATCGAAATGTCTATGTAGGAGTGACCCAAGGGATGTGTGATGATAGTCCATTAGCAGAGAATGGATATCCTTGCATCTGAAAGGTCGTGTGGGGGGGTTTGTGAGTGTCCAAGGGTAGTGAGGTGGATGCCCATCACAGCTGTCCTTGAGTGGAAGGATGTGGTAAAGTGGGGGTAGGTGGAAGGTAAAGTGTTAAAGGGTGGCATTGCCCCTAACAATGCACTAAGAGGTCGACTGAATGGAGGGTAGGGAGATGGTGGGATGGAGAAAGAGAAAGTGAATGCAGTCCAAGATCTTGGAATGAAGATGTGAGTAGATCAAAATGTGGAGAAGATAGTGGTGGAATGGGGGGGAGTTGAGAAGTGTGGTTTACTTGTCCAAATGAAATAGATGAGGGTATTTGCTTCAAGAGCCTCCTCTATTAAAGTTAACATTCTGAAAATCATGTGGATCCTGCACACCAAAGGGAGAAACAAAAGAGGGTTTTGGCTCATATGACCCAAAATGGTTATACGAACCCAACAGAAGGCCTGGCTATGATGAAGAAGATGGATCACTAGATGCACCGAATGTTGTGGTCCCTCCAAGATCAGGGAGATGGCCAGTCTCACCAATCAGTCTAAACGGAACAGTAGCATTCGTTGGAGGAGTGTAAACTGAACTGTACATGATGCACAAGTTCTTCTCAAACTCTTCATCTATAAGGTGACCAAAATGAGAAGAAGAAGATGGTAATTGTGAAGGCGCGTCTACCTCCTCGAGATCATAATGCTTTCTTAGAGCCTCCAATGATGGAGAAACTTGGTAGGGCGTCATAGGATCCTTAGAAGAAGGTGTTTGAGACATTATGACTTAGAATTGAGTCGCATGTGAGTCTCACACCAAAACTAGCCTCCACAGTCAAGGTTGGATGCTCTTTAAAAGAACACCAACTTTGATACCATGTGAAGATATGCTAGGGTTTGCATTGAGGAAACACAACATGTACGACCAAGACTAAAACATAAAGACTCAGACAGAGACAAGCAAAACTCAAACCCTGAATGCAAAATGCAAAATGCAAAACTTAGACACAGAGACAAACATAGATAGAAGAAACCCTTAAGTGAATGAATGTTGTAAATGAATATAAGAGTGTACAGAATGCCCAAGGGTAGAGGAATGTAGTGTCAGAGAGTGACGTCCACTGGAGATAGATCCCAAGTGCTGTGACCGCCAGTCGGAGTGTGGGAAACACCAAAGGCTGATCACTAGAGTGTTAGGAAACTGAGGTGACAATAGGAGAGGTGTTTGTTGGTGTAGATGGCCTATTGGACAGCAAAAATGCAGGTACTGCAGCAATCGCTCAGTGGGAGAGATGGCAATAGTCTATCGCTTGGCACTAGATGTTGAAAACGCAGGCTGATTAGGTGCTATGATGATGCGGCAGATGGAGACCTCCAAACAGCAAGACGATGGCTGAAAACAGCCTGCTTAGGGTTAGATAGTGATGGGCTGCATTCGGTGATGGTTGGACAGCAGATGGGAGGTGGCTGATTGTTGAAATTTGCACGGTAGAGAGAGAAACTTGCACAAAAGGATGAGGCTCAATGGTGGGTAACCTGTCAATTTATAGAATTTGAAGGGTGCCCCAAAAAATTAGGGTTTGGGGGACCATTGAAACTCACCATGCATAAAATTTTCGTTTTTCATTAATTAAGTGTGTTTTGGGGCTATTAAAAAATGCTAATCAGCTGTAAAGGGTGTTTTAGCTCAATAGTTTGATGTCATTAAAAAAACTAGAGTCTAGTCTCCTTGCAAGTGGATGCATTTTGAGTCAAGAATGACACCCCATAGCATATCCCTCTTATAATCTCAAACCTTATGAGAGATTATGCTACACATGACTTGGAACTCTTGGCAAACATCCACACCATGAAGCTATGGTGTCATTACTTTCTTGGCAAAAGATTATACAAACTTGACGTCGGGCATGGCTAAGATGAAGATGAGGGTTTGCCAATTGACCCGAATGTGGTATGTTCTCCCTCAGTGGAGAGGTGGCCAGCCTCAGCCAACTGACTTTGATTAATATGCAATTACTAATGGAGTATAGAGTGAAGATAGGAGTGTAGTAGGGCCATCTCCATGCACGTACTTTGTGAAGTCTTTTTCCAACATTTGCTTAGCAACTGGTAAGGTGGATGAAGATGAGGTGGAGGGTGTGTTGTCCTCATTGAGAGCATGGTGCCTCCTTAGGGCCTCTAGTGAAGGAGAAGCTTGAGAAGGCATGATGGGTTCCTTGGAGTAAAGGTGTCTCAGCCGAAGAATGATTGACTAAAGAAGATGATAGTAGTATGATGCTCAAGGAGTGGAGATGTCCAGCTACCATTGGCTCTTGTGGGAGTAGGCCAAGGGAGAGTACCAGAGAGTGTCATCCTCAATGTACGGGTTGGAGTGCAGCGATACTATCAAATCTGATAAAGATGCAGCCAACTAGAGCTGAGGGTGATGAAATGCAGCAACCAAGGGCCATTCAAGGTACAGAGAGACTGAAAATCTGATGCAAAATAACATAAATCTGAAAAACGACCTGCTATATATACAAAATGCAGATCAGCCTGAGGTGACACATAAAAAACGCAGTTGTGCCAAGTCAAAACACAAGCTGTATACAATCGTGAGGTGGAGAACAGGTCGCAGCTGGGCAGGTTGGCTTAAAATGCAGCTGTCTCTAATGTTGCTTGGTGGAAACAGCAGCAAATTAGGTCAGTTGGCTGTGGAAGAGTTTGAATGCAGTTGGACAGGCCACTTGTTGAAGATGAGCACTGAGGATGTTGGTAACCAGGTCATGGCAGCTGAATCAGGGTGAAGAGGCCTCCGGTCAGCAGTAGACTGGTAAAAAATAGACGGTAATGAGGATGGACTAACAATGGAGGCAAAGTGTGGGCATAGGGATGAAGCTGTGTGCATGCGGATCCCTTTTATAGGACTAATTGGAGCCAGAAGATGTCTTCTATGTTGTACATCTGTCTAGAATGTTGTACAATTGTCTAGAATGTCATACAAAATGGCATAAATGCCTTCTTGGGGCACTTTCAATGAGCTTGAAAATGCTAGAAGAATAAGGTAATGTAAAGGCATCTTTTTGTGGATTAACATGCTTTACATTCTGCTATCCCTTCTTTGTTAACTCCTTTAGTGTGTAGACTATGGGTTCAAGCATTCCTGATGTCATTGATCCAAACCAATATGTGAATGTAAATAGAGGTGGGTCTAGAGGAAGAGATCTAGGCAATAGACACCCTGTCATTAAAACAAACCCTTGGTGTCTTTATTGAATAGCCAGGGCTGTGACAATTAAGGATTCATTAGGGCTGTCTTTATATTATTCTAGAGAAAAATTAAGATTATCTACATTCACTTCTAATGCTTGAAAAAGAAATAAGGTCATGATAGCAAACTACAACAGCTTGCTACCTCTTCAACTCAGAATGCAATGATATCCAAGACAATTCATTGCAGATTTATCGTTTGTGTCGCAATGTAGCCTCTCTTTTAGATAGAGCCATTACTCACACAGAGGACCGGAAATTGTATGTAGATGGCAGGTCATATATACAAGGAAACATAGCAGGTCTAATAAGTAGTTTTAGGAAGGAGTGCAAGAACCAATTGTATATTTGTGGAATGCAAAAATGGCCATGAAGTAGGATACATCAGCAGAGATATTTGTGGAATGCAAAAATGGCCATGAAGTAGGATACATCAGCAGAGATGTTCCAAGATATATTCTTGTAAATGCTATTACATCATTATGTGTTGGTGATGAACTATTAGGGAACCATGGATTTCATAGGCCTGAAAGAGCACCTCCACCTTTGGAATGAAATTAAGATGGTTTTTCTCTCTCTATAAATATATATTTTTTAAATTTCTACGAATTTAGACTTTAGGGCCAATGGTTGTCGTTCATACACTAGGATGGTGTGGGCTAGTGGTATGGGGTGCTAGCTCTTTGGATGCGAGTGTGGTTTGGTATGCTATTGGTTGCAGGCTCAGGGTGTTGAGAAATGGTAGGATTTGTAGTGAGAAACACAAAGTATATGATAAACATTGTGACAAAGAAAACTTAAGAACAAATAGGAAGAATGAAGAATGATGAACACTGAATCATGTTGATACATGGAACCGAGTCGGATCTGATACAATGGAGCGGAGCTCGAATTTGTTGCAAACGTAGCCTTTTGAAGGTGGCTGATAGGTGGGAGTTGTCCCTTGGATGCTGGGGTGGTAGCAGGATTTGGAAACACAGAATGAAATGAAGACTATCTACAGTACTAGTTGAAGGAGGATTGAAACTAGCAATTGCAGCAGTGGAAAATGATGAAGAACAGGTTGCCAGGCTGTGTGGACTCAAAATGCTGCAAATTGTAGTGTTTGGAGCTGATGGCGATGTGAAGAAGACCTCTAGAATGAAGTTGAATGGTGTCACAATCAGCTGGACAGCACCATGAACTAAGGTTTCCACTTGGATAGGGGTGTGGATAGTAGTGGTAGAGGGTTGAGGTTGAAAGTGTGATTGAGTGAATGAAGTGATAAAGAATGAATAAGTAGAGTGAGGATGGATGTACAATCACCAATGCCCATGCCCTGTTTATAGGCACATGAATCATAGAACTATCTAGGGTGGCTCTCCGCTTGTCTTGGGTGGCTTGGACACTAATAAATAACACAAATAAAGCCTTTTTTTGGGGATGTAAATGGAGACCAAAATAGGAATTAATGTGATATAATGCACTTAATGACTTTGGTATCCCAACATAGGGGTGAGCCCATTTGGTTGTATGGCTAGGGCCTAAACATGATGTCCATTCCTTTTCTAGTCCTATATTGTGGGCATGGCTTGTGTTTGTGTCTTGTGCATAGGTTGGATCCTAGGGGGATGTTTCATTGGTATCAGAGTGTCAACCTCCTATTTGGTGTGAGAATAATAAAAAATGGTTGTTGTAGTGCTACACTTCTATATACAACAATGAAAATGGGTGAGGCAAGGTGGCAATTCCCCCCTAGCTAGTGTATAACTACCTAGCCTTTCGCAATTGTAGATGACGGTAACTTTAGGATGGGATGTTGCTTTAAGGTGGTGACTAAGATGACACTATTTGACCTAATGGATACATTGTTGGAATGTACAAATATTATTCATTGTATGTGTGTGTGCCTTGCTTGCTTGAATGACTACTTGCCTCTCACTGCCCAAGAGGTATGGGCAGCTGGTTGAGGAAGACAATGAAAAGGGAACTCTTGGAGAGGACTCAGGAGTGACAGAGTGAGAGTGAAAAGAGAGGTATGAATGGGTGTCCACAACATGTCCTTTTATAGGGAATTTTGGGGCATGTGTCATACTAATTAAAATAATGCATGCCTTAAATTTTGGTGTCTCAATACTCCCTAGCTGCATTTTAGCCTTGCTGGCCTCTATGTCAAGGGTATGGGATGATGTTGTAATTTGGCCTTGGGACATATACACATCACGTAGGCTATTATTTTGATAAACTAGTCTCTTGTGAATCAGTGGAAATGATTAATGCAGTGTTGCTTCTTGGTGGGTCTGATATATTTTGAATGTGAGAGGAGTTGTCCTTAGTGTGGACGGGGTGTTACTATAATTGCTTTTTTACTAGAGGGATGGCTATTGTATCTTGTCATGTTGAACACTAGATGAGGGTTGTCACCATTTTGCCTTCCCTATTTGGGGGATTACTAGACTAAGGGGTGAGGGTTTGAGTCTTAGCTTTTGATGTTGTACCTCTTGCCTTTGATCCACAGTCATTATCAAAATGGCTAGCCTTTTGACAATGTTGATAATATCGATTTTTCTTCGGTACATTCTGCCACCTAGGTTTTAGAGATGACTAGGAGTTTCCTTGGGTCTCACTAGTTTGGTTTTAATTTTGATTTTGATTGGAATTTTGATTTTGTTTACCCTTCCCTTATTGTCCCTTCTAAGAAGAAGCAACAAGAGCCCGCTCTGTATGGTTTGTGGATTCCATGGTAGTCAGAGCTATGTCGTATGGAGGAGCAAGCTGTGAAGCCCACTCCGTCACTTGTCTCGATGTGCTAGGCTCGGGAGCATCATAATGATGTGGTGAAGATGTGTTCGAAGTCATCTTGCCCTCCTATTATTCTTGCTTCTTCCAAAGGGCTTCCAGATCAAAGGTTGAGGTTTTGTGGAAGAAAACCTTGCTTTGATACCATTTGAAGAAATAGCCTAACATGGTGACCATACCTAGTCCAAACTATCACTTATACAAAATAAGTGGTCAACATATATTGGGTGCTGAACATTCTACATAGATGGTTATATGAGGGGGATCTTACATATATGTATCAATCACCTTTGGAAAAGGATTGTAGATATTACGGTAAATTCATAGATGAGAGGTTAACTGGCACATTGATGTTTGGTGTGATTGTACAACATGTAAAAAACCTTAACTTAAGCACTGAGTATGAATCAAATCAAGATGAGTGGTGTCTCCCTAGGAGTGTTCTTGCACTGGTTTATTAATAAGTTGAAGGTAATACCACCTGAGAGCTAATGGATTTCACAACGTTAGGTCACATTTTTGGCACTTAGTGGTGAATGCACAGTTTTCAGCCAGCATTCATTTCAAGGTTTTGGAGTCTCAAACATATCTGCTGCTGTCTAGAAGATTCATGTTGTCAGCTTCCTGTTTGATTACTGTACGTAGCCACACATAAAAAATTTGATGAGTTTGATTGACGTGTTTTTGCCCACATTGTTGACATTGCCATTGCCTATGCAGGTAAATTTCTCTGCAGTTGATGCTGAAGTGGACATTTCCACTGGAGCAAATTTTGAAGAGATAGAGCTACAGGTGCTTTGTGTGATAACAATACTTAACCCAAGTATTGACAGTGCATATTTATTGTATGAGTTTAAAGTTGCAACGTAGTGTACAGATGATAGGTACATTTGCATTCTTTTATACAAATCTCAAAGTTTTGGAAATAAGCTTGTTTAAAGCTATCAGTTAATTTTGTTCTTGATTTCATTTCAACCATATTAATAGGGCGTGATGGATTGATTGCTGCTAATTCAGGGCATCGATTTCAAACATCACTAGGTTGAAGTGTTGCCCAATTAATGAGAATCATATTGATATGCTTACGATGGGTTGAACTCAGAAACAAGTGGAGACTAGAAAGCAGGTAATCCATGCAGAGTCATGCATTTCCTAGGCAATGTAATCGACATGAGGCTTCTTTTGGAGACCAGAAGTTGTAATCTGATCATAATTTTTAACAGCTATCAATTCAGCTAGGTGCATAGTGATTATAGGTGAGCAGTTGGGCAAGCTACATTTGTTGACTATCAGTGTCAATGTGGTGAGCAGCCTTTTGACTGTACACCCTTCAAAATTCAGATCATCAAAAATTTCAGCCTTGAGTTGCTTGAATTGCTTGGGCTTCTAACCAGACCCTCAGTCATTCAGCGCACCATCACCATGATTTGTATGCTGAGTATTTTCTATCACTTGGATTGGCAATTAGACAAGGTCTTGAAAATGGGCCAGTTGGAAGTTACTTCTCACCTTGGACAGTAGCTCGCTCACTTGGAACAAAATATGGGACTGATTGTGGGCTTTTATAACATGCCAATGACAGGGAACTATTTTTCGCTTGTCCAGATTTACTACATCTATTGTCCTGGGCAGGTCCAGCCAGCTTTTACCATACTGGTTGACCGCTTTTTATATATCCAGTGGCTGACCTGAGAGTTTTTTTCCAGCTATGTACAGTCTCAATCATGTTAGTCAGTACATCCTGTCTTTAGTCTTCAGTCTTTTGATACATACTTAAGCTCAGATTTTAGCAGCTACTTAGAGTACGTTGCAGGATCGTGACCCATAGGCCATGCCAGATGGGCAGCATGTTGCCATAGGTATCAGAGCAGTTCCCAACATCAGATCAGTCCAGTTTTTTGTGCATCTAGCCCTGGACACAGCAATTACATGCTGCATTTTCCATCATGGAGGCTGCAGTTCTGTGCAGCTCTGGTACTCTGTGCTACATACTGCTTGAGCTAGATCAGGTTGTTTTAAGCTCTAGGATAGGGCTGTCCTGTAGGGTTTTCAGCCTAGGACCTAGTTCTCTCCATTTCCTTTGCCCCCACCAGGTGTTATCACCTGCATTTTCCTCTTCTACAACAGTGGATTCAGACTGTTCTGGCCCTTGTCATGCACACATCTGCCATATGCACCCAGTGGGCTCTGATTCAGAGGAAGATACAATGCATCCTCTTTGTCAGTCAATGCCTCGTTCAGGGCCGCTTTAGGTTCAAGGATCCTATACTATGTCATCTGAAAAGCCCCTGCTAAATGCGTTTAATCTTGGTGAACCATTTGTTTCTTTCTTGTAGTGAAAATCTATATATCTTACACTCTCAAATAAAGAAAGTTGGAGCATTTTGATATTTAATCATGTAGTTGTACCTATAAATAAGAGTTCTTAAATGAGTGACAGTAAGAGGTCACAATAATGACACTCAGGAATGTAGTGCTTGAAAATTTTAGAAAATATAGAATAATTGAAAACTTATATGATTCAATTAATTTGCACATAGAGAACTGATATTCAGTTTCTTGACATTCAGTCATACTATTAGATAGTTTAAAATAGTACATGTTTCTTGCACAATTGTCACTAAATTGGGTGGGGTGGATTTTGCTCTTGGGGGGGCATAACATCATTGGCCCCTTTACCCTAGTCATTTCTCTAGTAGTTCACTAGCTTGATTCTCACTTGGTTTCCTTTCATGTTGTCCAACTGCTGCATTCTTCACAATCAGTGGTGTGGGAGGTTCAATTGACATCCTGATGGCCGATGCAATGGAGAAGACTCAGATTGAGAAGAAAGAATTAAGCCTCAATGCGAACGAATTTGGATATTGTTTACAAAAGCCCCAAATTCTTGTAGTGAAATTTGGTGAAATTGAGGAGTTGGAGGCGAGAATTGATGGTCATTGTGAAAAGCCCAATGTTTCCCTAATGAAACTTTGAAGATTCGGGCTTAGATTGGAAAAGTTCCAATTTTTATGATAGAACTTGAGAAATTTAAGATGCCCCAATCTGTGTGTGAATAGCTTTGAAATACATGCTTGAGTAATACATATACATGGCTTCAGTTTCTAATCCTATGTGAATGACCCTTCCTTCCGAAGAAAGTGAACTAAGATGTATGAACCCAAGAAGGGAAGATTACACCTTGAGAAATGAAGGCTTAATAAATTTAAGAATAAAAGCCTTATCTTTGATGTGTTAGGCTAGGTTGATGGAGGAGCTTGTGATGTTGACATGGCATTGTGACTGAGAAGGGGTTAATGGGCATGTGGAGGCATAGGTGTGGCAAGAAGGCGACCCTCAAGATGTGTGACGGCAGGCATAATGGGCAGGACAGTTGTAATGATGTTGAGTAGAGATAGGCAGCATGTGAGTGACGTGGAGGCTAGAGACCAAGGCAGGGTGCAATCATCAGGCAGCCGACTGGCGGCTCAGGTGGTGCAAATAGAGGGTTACCAACAAAGAGAGAGTGGCACATCCAGGTTGAGGCAGTTGCTCAGGACTGCAAGTGGCCACTATGCACACGACTGGTGGAGTGGTAAACTTCTTCTTCTGTTGCTGCTGAAGCATGCAGCAGTCCTGAGCTGGCAAGTAGACATCTCCTCCTCCTCATGCTTCTTCTTCAGTAGCTGTTGTTGCTGCTTCAGCTGTTTCTTGTACTACAGTTGCTGTTACTGTTGTGCTATGAATAGCAGATCTTGAGATGGGCTACTTCTTTACTGCATAAGAATAGATTGGATCTATTGCTTTGATACCATTGCTAGGTGTGGTGCATGTAAGAAGAACAACCGACTATGGTAGATGCAGCTTCATGGCGGGGGAGCCTAAGAAAGAAAGATGTATTTATGTTTCCAAAAAACCAAAATGGCCTATGAGACAAAGAAATGAGCACATCTAACCATGTCATCTCGACTAAAGAACAAGTATAGGCTACCATATGTACGAAATGATCTCTTGATGATCCTTCAGCTAGCCTATAGGATCCCATCCTGATCAATATGACTCTCTATAGACAATGTACCCTCCTTGAGGCAAGAATATCTATCACGAGGTGGTCCAAGACATGGAGTCCACTAAGGGGAGGCACTTGCCTCTAATCACGAGAGATGATGGCTTTAATCTACTGAACGTAAGGATGTCAGGCATGCCGATGGGGTGAATATGAGCTAGCTGTAGAGTAGTATTGAAAAACTTTGTAAGAACCCAATGGCTCATTGACTCTGCCTATGTTTTTGTCTTGCTCCTCAGAAGCTTCTCTTTATATGTTGAGATCTCCAATAAGAATAGTCCTTGGGATCTTTGGTCCTTGTACTCCATTTTTTGGAGACTCCCAAACCCGTCTTGAAAAAAGGCAATGAAATCTCCCTCTGATCTCATAATATACAATTATTCTATGAGTAAAGTGCTCCTCAAACTAAACCTTGTAGTGGCATAATTGGCAGATCTCATTTCGGAGTTCTTCAATCGCTCTATTTCTCTCTTGGAGAGATGCTTCTCTTGTCGGACATACAAGAGGTGAAATGTGCTGCAAATTCCTCTGATATTTCGCTCTTCTACTCTTGCACTTTCTTAGCCATCTCCTCCCTGATTTGTTGTATGGCTTCATCACACATTACTGCCATCATCTCTTTGATATTTCCCATACCTTGATCTTGCATTTTGCACGTCCTGAAGCACCTCTAGGCCCTGGCCCCTTCTTCATGTGGGAGTTTTGTCACCTTTTGTTGCTGGTCCAAATGGTCGAGTATTTCTCACTCTTCTCCCCTCTTGTGTGGCTGCTGGATGTTGGTGATACCTGACTTCGCTTGGGGGACCCCATTGTATCTTGGAGACTTGCTATCTGTTCAGCTCCAGGGCAGTCATTGGAATGCCATGGTTTTCAAACTGGAACCAGGGATGCCGAGCGGGTGGGGGGAGGCAGCCATGCCCAGGGCAGGCTGGAGGGTCCAGCTGGGTGCAGAAGGTGGGTCAGGCCAAGTGGGTCCAGGGGCAAAAGGTGGGGCAGGCACGTGGCAACAGAATATTGGGCAAGTTGTTTGTCATGGGAAGGGCGAAAAAGTGTTGCATTAGAGAGAGAGAGAGAGAGAGAGGGAGAGAGGGAGAGAGGGAGAGAGAGAGTTGCTGTCGGGACGGAGCGATGGTGACCTGACCTTCGGTGGCACCCGTCGACGCCTGCAGCCTGCGGTGTCCTGCGCTGTGTCAACGTGCCGAGAGAGAGCAGGGCGAGCGATCTGCAGGTTCGATGGCGACCTGTCGCCATGTCCACTGGAAGTCGTAACACAGAACCTCGCCTGTTCCACCTACGCGCCGCTGTTTCTGGCCTCACGTCTCGCTCGCCATACCTGCCCGACTGGTTACAGCTCGCCATATCTGCCCGCCTGGTTGTAACCCGTCTTCTGCCGCTTCAGAAAGAGAGAGAGAGAGAGAAACCCTCGCCTGTTCCACCTACGCGCAGCTGTTTCTGGCCTGACGTCTTGCTCGCCATACCTGCACGCCTGGTTGTAACCAGTCTTCTGCTGCTTCAGAAAGAGAGAGAGAGAGAGAGCGAGAGAGAAACCCTCGCCATACCTGCCTGCCATACCTGCCCGCCTGGTTGTAACCCGTCTTCTGCCGCTTCAGAAAGAGAGAGAGAGAGAAACCCTCGCCTGTTCCACCTACGCGCAGCTGTTTCTGGTCTGACGTCTTGCTCGCCATACCTGCATGCCTGGTTGTAACCAGTCTTCTGCCGCTTCAGAGAGAGAGAGAGAGAGAGAGAGAGAGAGAGAGAGAGAGAGAGAGCCCACTAGAGAGAGAGAGAGAGAGAGAGAGAGAGAGAGAGAGAGAGAGAGAGAGCGTGACAGAGAGAGAAGACAGTAGTATGGCTGGCCTAGATATGGATTTTCTAGACCGGACGGTGGCAGCCCTTGGCCCTGATTCTGATACAGAGGAGCCGGAGGATATGGTGCCGTGCACGGAGGAGATGCCTCCGGGTTCTGAATTGCCGCCTGCGGGCAAACGCTCCAAGCATACTTTTGACGAGCCAATGGGTCCTCAGGAACGTTCCTATGCTCAGGTTGCCTCTGATCCTGTGGATTCGCAGGAGATTGACTGGGAGCATTTGTTGGACTTTGCCAATACTCTGCTTGGCGATTATGTTCAGCATAATAATGAAACTTTTTTTGATGCGGGAACTGATGACGTGCTGGAAGCCATGGTGGACCCGAAATCAGTCTTGCGGTCTTTTTCGGTGTTTTATGACCGTGCCGTTATACTTTTCTTCACTGGCAGGATCCCAGTGCTTTCACATATTCGCCAGTGGATGCACCATTTATTGCAAGGGGAGTGTGTTGAGGAGATCTTCCTTGGACCTCGCGGCTTTTATGAGGTGCTGTTGAAATCGGAAACACATCGAGCTGAGCTCCTGTCCAAGTTGCCATTATTCTTTGATCGCCGCTTGGTCCATGTTGTACCATGGCGCCCTATGGGAGACTTCCAGCGTCTGCTTCAACGAGAATGCCCGGTGTGGGTGGAAGTGGAAAATTGTTCGGCGGTCTATTGGCCATTGTTGAAGGATGCGATGGCAGTTGTGGGAAGAGTGCTGGTTCGCCCAAGCCTCAGGGCTATGAATCGAAACCGTTTATGCATGTTATGGGACACGGCCAGGAAAAGGCCTGCGTGGCTTCGCCTCAATTGTTCTGGCATGCATCCTTTGCATTTTCGCTTGAAATGGGGCAACTTTGCAGGACACTGCTTTTCATGTGGTAAATTGGAGCATTTTATGGCCGAATGCCCCGAAAGACAACCGTCTTCCAAGGATGCGCATGTTGTGCTGCCTAAGGATGACATGGTGCTTGATGCCCCGGCACAAGAGGCCCTTCAGCCACCTAATGTCGTGGATAAAGGCAAACAATAGGTCTTGGGTTTAGATTCCCGTAGCACTGATTGGATTGAGGCACTTCACAGGATTCCGTGCGCACGTATATGCGCAGGAAAGAAATGTTCACTTCACAGCATGCTGCGCGTACTATGGCCCCGTCTGCCCCTCGTAATCAGTCTACAAGGAAAGTCTATACAGACGGTCCCAAGGGCCCACCTGCTAAGCTGGCGTTTGATACAAAAGGTAATGTGATTACACCCTGGGATCGGCGTTATCCCGGCCCCACTCCCAAGGCAGTGGATTTTCCTTCTACCTCTAAAGCAGGTCGCCAGAATTCGTTTGCAGTATTGGCTGATTTTCTGGATGAGGGTGTCCTGGATGCTCTCACGGAAAAGGTGAAATCGAGGCAACAGGCGCCTCGTTCCTGACTTCCTTTTTTTGAAGATATATGAAGATAGCCACGTGGAATGTGCGAGGCATTTGCTCTCGCCATAAGCAACATGCCATGTGGACTGTCTTGCATGAGAACCAGTGGGATGTATTGTGTGTAGTTGAGCACAAAAGTCACGGTGAAGCAGGAAAAGTTGTGGATTGTCATGGATTCCGTCTGTTTTATGCAGGGACACATGCTACGCACTATTCGGGCGTGCTGATGATTGTCCATGAGAAATACCAGCCTGTTCTTGTTAAAAATGATGTGCGGGGCCGCTTTCTGGTAATCGAAGTCTTATTTGAAGGAGAGATTTTATGGTTGCTGGGCCTCTATGCTCCGAATGATCCCGCATCCCGACGGGATCTTTGGTTGACTTTGCAGGGCTCGATGTCACTTGGCCGAAGGGGGTTTTTGATGGGAGATTTCAATATGTGTGTTGACTCTTCTCAGTCCACTTCAGGGCATTCGGTAATGGATGCGACGGAAAGCCGGGTGTGGAATTCCTTTGCTTTGCGCGTACTTAAGCAAGATCTTTGGTCGTGGCTTCACCCTTCTTTTTCAGGGTTCACTTTTCATTCCGCACAATATGCAACTACTTGGTCGCGGTTGGACCGAATGTATATCATGCAGGGGGATGATTTTCTTCCCGAGATGCTGGAAATGAAGGTCTTGCAGCAATATGCATTGTCGGACCATTTCCCCCTCCAGCTTGAGATGCGGGCACAACCTATTGCACCTTTTATGCAGTTTCTGGATAGGCTCCCTTTATGTTTCAATTCCTCTTATTTGAAGCATCCAATTTTTCAGGGCTATATGCAACAATTGATTGAGAGGTTCTTATTGGACTTTGCCTCTGAGGGCTTGGCTTCATTTGCACGGCTGCTCTCTAATGTGCAGCGGGTTGCTCGGCAGTATGGGATCCATCATGCCTCTCTTTGTCGGCGACATCGACATGCAGCAGAGGACTTACTGGCTTTGGTCCGTTCGTTGCTCGTGGATACCCCAGATGATGATTTTCTGCTGTCACTGGAGATGCGTTTGGCCCATCTTATTCAAGTGTTTCAGTTGAAATCTTATCAGCAGGCCAAGCTGCATAACTTGACTGACACATTGCAAGATAGTGCCTGCCAGTCTCATAAGTTCTTTCGCGCCTTGCATGCTTCTCCTGCTCGCGAAAATATGACTAGACTCCAGGATTCGGAAGGTCGCATGGTCACTGATCCGTAGACCATTGTCAATATGTGCAGAAATTATTTTATGGAACTTCTTGATTCTTCTCCCTCGCCTTCTAGCCAGGTTACGCATGCCCGCTCGGTCTTCTATCATCTGGTCCGCCAGCAGGTTCCACTTGATATGCAAGTCACTTTGGAGGCGGATATTTGCGAGGAGGAGGTTATGGATGTTTTGTTACACCTGCCTAAGGATAAAAGTCCTGGTTGGGATGGTCTCACTAATGAATTCTTTGAGAACTCGGCCACGCAGCTGGTGAAGCCATTGGCGGTTATGTTTCAGCAGGTTTGGGAAATAGGGGTCATGCCTTCCTCATGGAAAGAAGGCCTTATCAAACTGATTCCAAAGGTCCCTTCGCCGTCAATGCTGCAACATTGGAGACCAATTTCTTTGATGGGCTCGATGTATAAAATCTTCTCCAAAGTGCTGGCGAATCGGCTTCACATGCACCTTCCAGTTATTGTGCATCCTCTCCAATATGGTTTCATTAAGGGCCACAACATTCTGCATAATATCTTAAATGTGCAAATGGCTATTGACTATGCGCGGCACTCCAGTCAGGAAGTGGTATTGATTCAATTGGACTTGGAAAAGGCTTTTGACTATGTCGACTGGTCTTTCATTGCAGATCTCATGTCTGCTATGGGTTTTGGTACTCGGATGTCCCGATTGATCTACACCATTAGTGCTGCGGCTTCTTCAAGAGTTATGCTCAATGGTGGGGTTACAGAGCCATTTGTCCTTGCGCGCTCGGTCAGATTGCCCTTTGAGTCCTCTCTTCTTTGCCCTGGCGACTCACCCGGTCCTTTCAATGTTATCCTCAATGGCGGCTTCTGCTCAGTTGGCAGGATTGTCTCTTCCTTTGGGGAAGCACTTCATTAGCCAATCTTTGGTTGATGACACCTTTATGATTTTGCGGGCGTACAGGGACAACATTCGAAAGGCATTAGATGTTTGGACGCTCTTTGGTCAGGCCTCTGGTCTTCGCATCAATGCCTTTAAATCAGCCATACTCAGTTGCACGGAGCCTGATTTACAGTCGTTAGGCTGGCAAGGCCAGGTGGTTTCCCGTGGCTCCATTGTCAGGCATCTTGGATACCCATTGGATGTACGGCCAAAGGAACTACTGGAGTGGATTTCACAAAAATTGGCGGCGAAGTTTATGTATTGGAAGTCGCAAGCGTGGCCATTCCATGTCCGCCTCAAAGTGGCTCAGACAATTATGCTACCAATGCTAACGTATTTCCTGCCATTGCTGCCGTGGACGCCTACTACTTTGAAGGCTCTCACTCATCCCATTCGTTTCATGCTATGGAAGAAGGATTCACTGCAGGCAGGTATTTCGTGGATTTCATGGTCACATACATGTACCCCTAAACGCATGGGTAGTGGAGCTATTTTGGATGCAAAAACTCATATGCTGGCTCTTCGTTGGTCTCTTTTTCGTGCCATGTGTGTGGATCATCACCCGTGGACCATTATAGCCCGTTATTTTCTTGAGGACAGCGGGCTACGCCATGGTAATACACGACTTCGGGCCTCCTGGTGGCATGTCCTTAATGCTGACTCTCGATTTTCCAGTCCCTCTTCCTCTCTGTTACTGCACTTGGTCGGCTCTTGGAAAGTGGTGCTCCAAAAGGCCCGTTGGCATCCAATGGGGGACCGCTTGCAGACTGACTCCTTTCAGCTGGAATTGTTGGCAGTATCGAGATTACTTTCATGGGAAGACAAACATCAGCTTAGACCGAGATTTAACCGCATGGCCTGTTTAGGTGTGACTTTGATTGCGGATGCTACCCTTGTCACTCGCAATGTCCTCGTATCGTTTCGGACTGCTAGGAGACTTTTCAGGATCCCGCGCGGATACCGTGGTTTATGGGAACAGCTTTTGTCGGAGCTTCAGGGTAGGCAACCCTTTCCTGCCCTGGCTGTGGATCATCCTTGGCAGGACTGGGACCTTGCAGGCCGGTTGAGTCTGGAAAAGGCCTCTACTAATCAGGTGTATCATCTTCTCATTCAAGATCACCAATGGCTGGGTGTGAAAGCTAATACTGTTTGGGGACTGCGGAAATCGCAGTCATGGTGGTAGGCAACGGTGATGGAGGGCTGGCTGAATAGGGCACCTTTCAAATGTAAGGTCTTTCTTTGGCGGGTAATGATTGGTGGTCTTCCTCTTGCCTCGGCCCTTTCCAAGCGTAGAATCTCGAATGGCAATTGTTTCTTCTGTACCACTACTGCGGAATCGGCCCGACATCGATTTCTTTCTTGCCCGCTTGCCAAGAATATCTGGTCACTCTTGTCGCAAATCTGGCGCGCGGTGGTGGGGTCCTCACTAACTCCTTTCGATTGGGTTTTTTGTGCGCCCAAAGTACCCCACACCGCCACAGTTACATATGAAGATCTTATTTCACTTTTTCAGATACTGGGGATGCTGGCACATTTGGACCATGCGCAATGCTTTTCTCTTTGATTCGGCCTCTAATGTACCGAGACATATTGCCAGGCTTAAAGGGCTCTTGCATTGGCAGATAGATCTCATCCGGCACTCTGACTTGCTTCCTCGGGAGGATTTGCTTCCCTGGCATATGGCAATTGCCTCTGGGTCGTTGCCATGATTGGTGTAACCTTTTTCGTGCATTAGTACGGGGATTTCCCACACGTTGGCCTAGGGCCCTCGTGTCTCTTGTAATCATGTAATCATGTAATCTTGTACCTTTTTTTCGTAATTAATATAATTACCTTTTACGAAAAAAAAAAGAGAAAGAAGAAAGAAATAAAGATATATTAATGCCTACATAAGGCCAATGTGGCCTATGAGACAAAATCCAGAGTACATCCATGTCTAATGTCATCAGTAAGGTAAAGATAACATTATAAATAAGTGGGTGGCCTATGAAACAATACTGCAAATAACTATACGATGGGACTATACCAGGGTTGAACCATGTGTAGTGTTGTTCGTGTTATGCTAAGAAATGCACTTAGCCACTTAAACAGGCCCAAAACATGCTTATTTTAGGCTTATTTTAGCCAAAACCCTAAAATGGGGAGGGGATCGAGAGAGTTAAGTGGGAGAGGATCTAGAACCCTAATTTTCTATAAATAGGCAGCCAGCCCTCCACTCTTGTTTAATCTCGTTTTTGCAGATTTCAGGTGTTTCAGCTTACTGCCCACACCTTGTTCGTAGAGGACATCTCAGCCAAAGCTGTCCATTGCTGTCTTCATCAGTTGGCGCTTGATTTCCAGCCCTCTTGATGCAGTTTGGAGCTGATTTTAGCCAGGCGACTTCTATTCCTATGCAGACCTGATGCCGTACAGTTTGCCACGTCATCACAGTCATGCTGCTTGCGGTTTTAGTCTTTCTCTCTCTTCATTGTTGTCTGCATCAGATCTAGTTTCTCAGTGTTGCGTTTGCTGGTGTTCGACATTCCGAGGTTGCCTTGCTACGATTCGAGATCCGTTCGGAGTACGACACACTCTCCAGCTCATTACCCTTGCCCTGATCCTTGAGATATAGGAGTTCGAGGTTCAGTATATATTCACTGCATAGTGTGTTTGGTGTTTCAACATCGTATTATTCAGTAGTTATATTACTTCATTTTTTCATTGTGTTCATTGTCTCTGAGTTATTCTAACCCTAACTGTGTTTTTTTATCAGTCTGTGCTTTGTCGTACGGTTTCTGTTTATGTTTCTGTGTTAGGGCATTTCTTTACATGGTATTAGAGCTTGGTACTCTCCGAGAAACCTAGGCCTTTGATCTGAAAGCTCTATACAAAAAGCAAGAATAACAGTAGGTTCAAATGACTTCGAACACAACAACACCGATTCAATCTCCAGAATCAACTATGCCGAGAACCGAGCGAGAGTGGGCCGATCAGCTTGCTCCTCAAAGTTCGGACATGGTGAAAGACACTTCTGATTACATTGAAGAAAAGCTAGGCCACCTCTATGGCTTCACGTAGTGGACCTAGTCATACTGTTGTGTCCTAGTTTCACTTTGGATCAGGCTTCCATGTCCTAGTGCCTCCACATATACCAGCATCTTATAGAAACATTCATATTCCAGTGTCTCCGCCTTTGTAGGACTTAGTAGGCCCTTGGGCAGTCGACGCGAGTACCCTTGGCCCGATGCCCTGGCCTCTTTGGGGTGATCACTTGGGCTCCCTTGGTAAGATAACCATTGCCTCTGTAGTCTTGGGAGGCCATTGGGCAGTCGACGTGTACCCTTTGTTCGATGCCTTGGCTGCTTTGGGGTGGGACGTCTTGGGGTAAATCAAAATTTAGGCTAGCCTACTTTTCTAGCCCTATTTTGGGCCTGAGAGGGGGTGTTGTGCTAAGAAATGTACTTAGTCACTTAAACAGTTCCAAAACATGCTTATTTTAGACTTATTTTAGCCAAAACCCTAAAATGGAGAGCGGATCGAGAGAGTTAAGTGGGAGAGGATCTAGAATCCTAATTTTCTATAAATAGGCAACGAACCCTCCACTCTTGTCCAATCTCGTTTTTGCGGATTTCAAGTGTTTCAGATTGTTGCCCACACCCCGTTCACGAAGGACATCTTAGCCAAAGCTGTCCATTGCTGTCTCCATTAGTTGGCGTTTGATTTCGAGCCCTCTTCACACAGTTTGGAGTTTATTCCAGCTAGACAACTGCTGTTCTTGTGCAAACCTGCTGCCATAGAGTCTGCCACGTCATCACAGTCCTGCTACCTGCGTTTTTAGTCTTTCTCTCTTGTGTAGGCCGTCTTGCCTACGTGTTTAGTCTTTCTCTCTCTTGTAGGCTGTCCTGCATGCGTTTTTAGTCTTTCTCTCACGTGTTGCCTACGCTTTTAGTCTTTCTCTCTCCTGCAGACTGTCCTGCCTGCGTTTTTAGTCTCTCTCACTTGCTGTCTGCGTTTTTAGTCTTTCTCTCTTCTCACTGTTGTCTGCATCAGATCTAGCTTCTCATTGCTGTGTTTGCTGGTGTTCGACATTCGGAGGTTGCCTTGCTGTGATTTGAGATACGACACACTCTTCAGCTCATTACCCTTGCCCTAATCCTTGAGATACAAGAGTTTGAGGTTTAGTATTCATTCACTGCATAGTGTGTTTGTTGTTTGAGCATATTGTATTATTCAATAGTTATATCACTTCATTTATTCACTGTATTCATTGTCTTTGAGTTACCCTAATTCTAACTGAAAGCAGCCTTCCTCCTTGGATAGGGTGGTAAATCCCCGATTATAACTTAATTACAGCAGCAAACAATAAATGCAAATCTGAAAATACAAATTTACATTCTGATCTTGGACAATGCACACTCGATTGGCTCCAAAATTGACACCCCTTTCGGTATATTTTAAGATTTATTGAAGAAAAAGTTAATTTACAACGGGATTCTCTCAATCCCTTTCGGTATTTCAACTCCCCTTGCTGTCCAAAGTGACCAGCAAGTCTTTAATCTATTTTGCCCCTTGATTTGAAGGAGGAGAAAGAAGGGCATAAGGAAGGAGCACAGAGAGAGAGAGGGGGGGGGGCGCACTGTTCATGAAAAACATTTTTGTAGCAATAACAAAAACCTCTTAGTCAAAAATTTGAAGGGATTCTTGAATCAAATTACATGTGCACTTTTCATAATTAATTTTTTTTCAAATGTTTTTAAACCTGTTCTTTAAATTTTGAAGGTGTATTCGAAAATTTTGCAATTCGTTTTACTTTATACATCGATTTTTCATGAAGAGTGAAGGGACATTAAGAGCCTTTGCAGATAGTATATATTGTAGTTAATAACTCATACTTGGGGATATATTCTTCCTTGATCCTTATTTGATAGTAACCTGACCTGAGGTCAATCTTGGAGAAGATCTTTGCACCCTGAAGACGATCAAGAAGCTCATCTATTCTAGGAATAGGGTACTTGTTCTTGACTGTAGATTGATTCAACCCTAGGTAATCAATACATAATCGAAGTGTCCCATCTTTCTTTTTCTGGAATAGTACTGGAGCTCCCCATGGTGAACTGATAGGCCGGATGTAGCCTTGATTTAGCAGTTGCTTGAGTTGTTCCTTCAGCTCAATTGCTTTTGGTATGGACATTCTATAAGGTCTCTTTGCAATTGGCGCAGCTCCTGGTACTAACTTAATCTCATGATCCACTTCTCTTTGAGGCGGGAGTTTTGTCAACTCTTCAGGGAATACGTCCGCATATTCCTTTACGATGGAAATGCCCCAAATTCAATGGTTGGCTAGTCCTCCACCTGAATTTAGTTGAAATTCACCTTCAGCCTTGTTGAATCCAAGTCTTGAAGCTTCCAATTTCTAGCACACTTCCCAAGGCTGCTCTGCTAAACCCTAATTTCTGCTGTAAATTAGGGTTTACAATAGAGAAATTTGCAATTTCTCAGTCTCCAAGGGTCCGAATGTTGATATCTTCGGAGCAAGGCTGTGAAATGGCTAGGAGATGAGAGGGAAAGCTGTAGAGAGAGAAAATTCAAATTTTTGTCTCGAAGAATGACTGAAAATCAGTCAAGTGTAGCTGCTGCCTTGCCACAAGAGCATGTAGATGCAAAGAACTGAAGAAAATCAGTCATTTACTGCTGCTGCCCTGCCTCAACAGCCTGTAGATGCTGTCTCGTACTGTTGATTGGTGTTCTTTTGCCCTGGGTGCCTCAGAAGGTCCTCCAATAGCTGCAAATCAGACCAGTAGCCTCCCCTCCCTCTCTTTTGCAGGTTGAATCTATAGAAATAACTCTCTCCAGCCTCTAAAGACGTTTTTCAGTCTTGCATGGGCATTTTTCACAAGTGGCAGCCTTTCCAAATAGTTTTTTCAGCATTTTTCATAATTAAATATTAATTTTCAGCCTTAAAATATTGAAAATTAATCTAATAATTATTTCGGCGTTGTGAAAAATAATCTGACTGGCCAATAATTAAATTGGCTAAGCAACTTCCATTCTCGAGTATCTTTACATTATCTTTGACCATCAGATTGGCATTAGGTACCATTAAATGCCACTTCTCTAGTGTCCCCAATTGACACTTATTGCCAAATGGATGACATAGGCCAACAACTGGCACCAGATACCACCAAGTACCTATGTGGCATAACTTATAGCAACTTTTGTCTTTGATATCCCGTGATTTCTTCGGGTCTCGAGCTCGTAAATTTACTTTAACCCTAGTTGCACCTCACATGTGCAACATCTACTTAATCATGTGATTAAAAATTAATCCACATGTTAAGCGAGGTTTCAAAAATATATGCCCTTATGACACTAACTGTGTTCTTTTATCAGTCTGTGCTTTGTTGTACGATTTTTGTTTATGTTTCTGTGTTAGGGTATTTCTTTATAGTTCCATTGATAGAAAAGAAAAGGAAAGGAAAGGAGAACCAGATCTGATAGAACCATGTACAAAAGTGTGGTGGAGACTATGGGCTCAGTTGATCTCAAGATCTGCACATGATCTCAGCTATGATGCGGTTTCTAGCTGCTTCACTGATATTCCTGGTGGTGAATCTTTGGTGTCGCCTGATAATGGCTCTAATCCGACTGTGGTGTGGCCTCCTCGGACGTGGTCCTAGTAGATGGGATTGTTTTGCTCGACGAAGCGAAATGGCTCTATCCAATGTGACTCCACGGCGTGGCCTGTAAGGTGTCTGGCGAGGTGGCTCTGTCTCTGCTAGGCTGGTAGTCTTAGTAGAGTCGGCTCTGTAGAAGAAGTCTTTCACTGCTCTCTATGTGTGTTCCTTTGGATGAGCTGGCCTCCCGTCTTGCAGTAGTGTAGTTCGGCACCTCTCGAGCTCTAGGAGGAAAAGACCTAGGCATCTCTGGTCCTCGTACTCCATGACGCAACGAAGGGGTTCAAATCCATCATAGAAGAGGCAGTGGTACCGTCCTCATATGTCATAGTATAGTGTGCATCTCCATGTGTAGTGCTCCTTCGTCTCAGGCTCTCGACCACAAAGCTAGCAAGTTCTATCCTTTGCTAGGGTATTTGTCCATCTGTCTGTCTCCATCTAAAGCCTATGTGAGGAGGTGCAAATCTGTCCGATAGCAATCTGTACGCTATGGGAGAGATGGGTGTCTATATATGCTGGCCGAATAGTGAAACCATCATCAAAGAGACACAAGAAATGACTCCTGTAGAACTCCATCCTCGATCCTAGAGGGAGTGGTGGATGGATCTATGTCCTTGCTGTCTCAATCCTCAAGACATCAGCTCCGATCACCTGGCTCAGCTCTAATCGACTGAGAGAAAGTGTAGAGCAGTCAAGGCTATAATCCTAAGGTGGAAGATGGGTCAATATCCAAACCATGTAGGCTCATCTAAATCGCCATCTGTGAAAACCAATAGTTCTTCTTGCCTCCTGCTGCTAGTTGTCTAGATGAGATTAGTACCAATCTAGAGTATATGGCGTGGAAGTTCCCATAGTCTGTGCCAAAAGGTCACTACCTTGAAGAGTGCCTTCGTAACTATAGGTGTTGCCTCTACCTCTGCTCTGACAATGGGATGTGGGGTGGAGGGCTTACTCCTAATCACGCGTGCTATCATCATGATCAATGGCCTTTCCATGCTATCCCAACCATCATAATAACCCCTCTCTACTCCAATCTGATCAGTGAGTGGGCTAAGACGCCTGTGGTATAAGTTGCAACCCCATACCTTTGCTTCATATAGTAATGTAGGTGTGATTAGGGTGTCAAACAACCAGAGTTTGGTGCGGGGCTCCTGGAACTGTATGTGAGCACATTGACTCTCAAGCGCCCTAGTGTTGCGTATCCACATGCCAAACGTGCCTCTGATGCCCCTCCCAACAAAAAACGTGGGCCAGAGAAGGTGACTCCCAAATAGACATATTTCCTCACATGTTCGAGTATGTCTCCCCAAAATGTGAACTGGTACATAGATCTAGTCACCCATGTTGCTGAAGTATTGAAAACCATGGTTTTGGTCTTCCCAAGGTTCAATGTGAGGTCTTTATCTCTACAGAAGATGGGCAAAGCATCTAGATGGCACTGCAATCCCTCTGGTGAATCTGAAATGAGAACAATATTATTTGCATTCAGTAATATTGGTATTAGCACCCCTACCAGGCTGGCTCTAGCTCCTCCTCGGTCTATGTAATCAGACACTTCATCCATGTATAGACCAAACAATGTGGGTGAAAGTGGACATCCTTGTTTTACTCCTATGGTACTGTCAATCCTCTTTGATAGCCCCCCAAGTGCTCGTACATGGCCTATCACTGCCTCATATAATGCATAGACACCCCATCGTATACCTTGTGGTACTCCAATGTCTTGCAATCACTACACGATGTGTGTACGAGGCACTGTATCAAAAGCTTTGAGAAAGTCTACAAAGCAACAATAGATCCTCTTGTCTCGGGCTGGACCCTCCTCAATAATGGCTCTAAGTGTGAGAATATGGTCCAGTATGGTATATCCTCATTTGAAACCTGCCTGTCCTTGTGCTCTGTTGCCTTGCATTTCAGCCCACTCACTGAGTTCATGCTCCAATACAGATCCGTATACCTTGGCCAAAGTATGACCGATCATGATAGTCCCGTAGTTGCTAGGAATCAGGGGATCACCACTTTTAAATAGCGGAATTATAGTATTGTCTGACAAACTTATAGGAAAACCTTCACATACTGCACTATTGAACATATGTGCTAATATGGGTGCTAATATGCCATAAGCATGTGAGAAATGTTCTGCTACTGGTCCATCCTCATCCTGTGCCCTCCCATTTTGTAATCTTTAAATTGTATCCCTAACCATTTTCCATGTGAAGAAAGACCACTGTGTTGGCCTACAAGCTTGTGGGGGACTCCATAGGTGGCTGTCCTGGCAAGTCATACAACTGTCTCCCATAGTCAAGCCAAGCATTTGGTGATGTAATCTATATGGGGGGACTATCTTTCATGAAACATCTTCCATGCGCTCTTACTATCCCGCCCCAAAAATAGTTGATATATCTTTGCTTTTGCTTTTGCTAAGTAGTCTCGTTTCTTCTTCCGCACAAGGCGTTTGAAGAACGCCTTTGCTTGGCGATGTGTCTAAGTGCCTAGCTCCACTTCTCTCTGTAAGCAAGCTCGGGTGACTACACTTATCATCATAATTTTGGGGAGCAATAGATTGTGTGGGTCTACATCGGGGCAAGGTGTGTGGGAATGCATACATGGCTGATCCATGCATGGCCTTTGCTAAATCCCTTGTACATTCTTCCAACGATCTATTCAAGTCCAATGTATGTAAACTAGTCTGCAGAGAACCACTGTAGATGTGTGATGTGTCTTCTATAAAGTAGTATTTGGGATGTTTAGGGAGGCATGGTGTTTCATGTTTCATATGTACACCAGAGAGCATGAATGTCAAAATAGCATGATCTGCCAAGGTTGCAGCCGTACGTACATACAGATTGTATTGTACGGACCCGTATGCGTATGGATCAATCCATACGTTTATTTTTTTTGAAAACCCCTTTTTGGCCTTCAATGTACGAATTTGGACTTATTTCGGAATTTCGCCTTTGGCTCTATTTCGCTTTGTCTCTGCATAGTGTATACATTGCAACCAGGTAATTCTCACGCTCTCTCTCGCTCATGGCCTTGCTCCCTCATGATGCATCTCTGCCTTGTATTGTCTCTCTATCTCTCTCTCTCAACCGTGAGCGGCCAATGTACTGCATGATTAATTTTGTCTCTCTCTCGCTCCCTCCCGAGTCCCTCTCCCCCCTCTCTCTCTCTCTCTCTCTTTTTTTCGTAAAAGGTAATTGTATTAATTACGAAAAAAATACAAGATTACTTGATTACAAGATACATGACGACAATGCAAGTCATCATGCGAAGAGGTGCTAAGTACTACAAGTTACAATTTCATGGCAAGGATACGGAGGAAATTGCCATATGCCAAGGACGGAAGTCCTCCGTAGAGAGCAAATCAGAACGATGGAGAAGATCTAACTGCCAATACAAGAGGCCCTGAAGCCTCACAATATGCCGCTGAACATTATGGGCGGAGTCAAACAGAAAAGCATTCCGAATGGTCCAGTTATGCCAACAGCCCCAATATTGAAGAAAGTGATACATGAGCTTCATATGTGGCTGTGTGGGAGTAGGGTATTTGGGTTGGCCCAAAACCCAATCAAAGGGGCGCAGTGTGATACCAACCACCCCTCGCCAAACGGCCGACAAAAATAACCAGACTTTCTTAGCGACGGGGCAGGAAATAAATCGGTGGCGGGCGGATTCCATAGTAGTGGTGCAAAAGAAACAGGTGCCATTGGAGATTCGTTGCTTGGAAAGAGCCGAAGCAAGCGGAAGACCCCCAATTATCACTCTCCAAAGAAAGACTTTGTATTTAAAGGGTGTCTTGTTGACCCAGCCCTCCATCACAGTGACCCTCCACCATGAGCGGGATTTACGCAATCCCCATAAAGCATTCGCTTTAGTAACTAGCCATTGATTATCTTTAATCAGGAGATGATACACTTGATTAGCAGAAGCTTTGCTCAAAGGCAGCCGGCCTTGTAGGTCCCAATCCTGCCAGGGATGATCCAAAGCAAGAGCAGGAAAGGGTTGTCTGCTCTGGAGCACCGTCACGAGCTGTTCCCATAAAGGCCTGTATCCACGAGGGATTCGGAAAATCCTCCTAGCAGTACGAAACGAGATAAGCACATTGCGACTGGCAAGGGTGGCATCCGCAACTGAAGACAAGCCCAAACGTGCCATCCGGTTGAATTGTGGTCTAAGCTCATGTTTACCTTTCCACGAAAGTAGACGCGAGACTGCCAGTAATTCCAATTGAAAAGAGTTAGTAGCCAGGCGATCCTCCGTTGGGTGCCACTGAGCCTTTCGAAGGACGTGTTTCCAGGAACACACCAAATGAGTAAGCAGTGATGAAGAAGAACTGGAAAACCGTGAATCCGCATTAAGAACGTGCCACCAAGAACTCCGGAGTCGGGTATTGCCATGACGAAGCCCATGATCCTCAAGGAAAGAACGGGCGATAGCGACCCACGGATGATGATCATCCGAGCACATGGTGCGGAAAAGGGACCAATGGAGTGCCTGCATGTGAGTTTGGGCATCTAAAATAGCTCCGCCACCCATGCTTTTGGGGGTGCACACATGCGACCACGAGATCCAGGAAATACCTGCATGCAATGAGTCCTTCTTCCAGAGCATGAAGCGAATAGACTGAGTGAGAGCATTCAGAGTCGTAGGAGTCCAGGGCAACAATGGCAAGAAATATGTGATCATTGGCAACATAATTATCTGGGCTACTTTGAGGCGAACATGAAAAGGCCAGGCCTGAGACTTCCAGTACATAAACTTGCCACCATCTTCTGAGAAATCCACTGCAGAAGCTGCTTTGGGGGAACATCAACACCCAATGGGTATCCAAGATGCCTGACAATGGAACCTCGAGGAACAACCAGACCCTGCCAGTCCAAGGATTGCAAATCCGACTCCGTGCAGCTTAGAATGGCTGATTTGAGCGGATTGATACGAAGGCCTGACGCCTGGCCAAAGAGACCCTAAACATCCAATGCTTTTCGAAGGTTATCCTTGTCCGCATGCAAAATCATAAAAGTATCATCCGCCAGGGATTGGCTAATGAAATGTTGTCCTGTAGGAAGCGACAGTCCGGCCAACTGGGAAGAGGCGGCCATATGTGATAACATGGAAAGAACTGGATGTGTCGCAAGGGCAAAGAATAAAGGGCTCAAAGGACACCCCTGTCTGACAGAACGGGCAAGGACAAATGGCTCAGTAACACCTCCGTTCAGCATGACTCGCAAAGACGCCGCAGCACTAATGGTGTAGATCAGACGAGACATCCGAGCACCAAAGCCCATAGCGGACATAAGGTCAGCAACAAAAGACCAGTCCAGATAGTCAAAAGCCTTTTCCAGGTCCAATTGAATCAACACCACCTCCTGATTAGAATGCCGGGCATAATCAATGGCCAATTGGGCATTCAAAACATTGTGTAGAATATTTCGGCCCTTAATGAAACCGTACTGGAGAGGGTGCACAAGGGCAGGGAGATGCTTATGGAGCCGATTCACCATTACTTTGGAAAAGATTTTGTACATGGAACCCATCAAAGAAATGGGGCGCCAGTGTGTCAACTTAGATGGCGAAGGAACTTTTGGAAGCAGTTTAATAAGTCCTTGTTTCCATGAGGGAGGCATGATCCCCGTTTCCCACACCTGCTGAAACAGAGCCTGCAATGGTTTCGCCAAATGGGTAGCGAAATTTTCAAAGAACTCATTGGTGAGACCATCCCAACCCGGACTTTTATCTTTGGGCAAGTGTAACAAGACATCCATAACCTCTGCTTCACCAATATTTGACTCCAGAGTAGCTTGCATGTCCTGCGGTAGCTGATTGCGGACCAGGTCATAAAAGACCGAACGGGCTTGAGTAATTTGGGCTGAAGGAGGAGAAGCGGAACCGAGAAGGTCACGGAAATAATTCCTGCACATATGCACAATAGTCTGTGGATCCAGGATAAGGTGGCCTTGTGCATCCTCGAGTCTGGTCAAATTCTCTCGAGCAGGAGAGGCATGGAGAGCTCGAAAGAACTTATGGGTCTGACATGCACTATCTTGCAAAGTCTCTGTTAGATGTTGCAATTTGGCCTGCTGATACGATTTTAACTGGAATTCTTTAACAAGATCGGCCACCCGTAGGGCCAGTGCAAGCAGAAATGCATCATCCAGAGTGTCCATCAGCAGGGAGCGAACCAAAAGCAGCAGGTCCTCCGCTGCCTGTCGACGGCGCCGACAAAGAGAGGCATGATAGATCCCATATTGCCGAGCAACCCGCTGTACATTAGAGAGCAATCGGTCAAATGATGCAATGCCCTGCGAGGAAAAGTCCAAGGAGAATCTGTCAAGCAATTGCTGCATATAGCCCTGAAAAATTGTATGCTTTAAGTAAGAGGAGTTGAAACGCAAAGGGAGTCTCTCCAGAAATTGCTTGAAGGGGGCAATGGGTTGTGCAAGCAACTCGAACTGCAGAGGGAAATGGTCCGACAAGACATATTGCTGCAACACTTTTGTTTCGAGCATCTCAGGCAGAAAATCATCATTGTGCATGATATATATGCGGTCCAACCGCGACCATGTTGTGGCATACTGGGCCGAATGGAAAGTAAAGCCTGGAGAAGACGGGTGGTAGCCAGGACCAAAGATCTTGCTTAAGAACAGCAAGAGCGAAGTCGTGCCACATACGACTTTCCGGCGCATCCATGACCGAGTGCTCCGATGTAGACTGGGAAGAATCAACACACATATTGAAATCCCCCATGAAGAAGCCGCGTCTGCCAAGTGACAAGGAAGTCTGCAAAGTCTGCCAAAGCTCCCGGCGAGATAACGAATCATTCGGAGCATAGAGGCCAAGTAACCATAGGATTTCCCCTTCGAATAAGATTTCAACCACCAAAAAGTGGCCATGAACATCATTTTTAATAAGAACAGGCTGATATTTGGCATGTACAATCATGAGCACACCCGAATAATGCATGGCCTGTGTTCCTGCATAGAACAAACGAAAGCCATGGCAATCCACAACTTTACCGGCGTCACTGTGACTCTTGTGCTCAACAGCACACAGGACATCCCACTGATTCTCATACAATGCAGTCCACAATGGCATGTTGCTTGTGACGAGAACAAATTCCTCGCACATTCCACGTGGCTATTTTCATGTGTATACAAAACACAATCAGGTACGAGGCACAGCTTGCCTCGATTTGACTTTGTCGGCGAGAATGTCCAGGACTCCCTCATCCAAGAAATCTACCAACACCGCAAAAGAGTTTTGAGGACCAGATTTGGAAGTTGACGGCATATCGGCTTGCTTGGGGTTGGAACGTGGGTAACGATGGTCCCACGGAGTAATGACGTTGCTCTGGTATCAAAAGCCAGCTGTGCAGGTGGACCCTTGAGACGATCCGAATACATTTTCGTGGCGGGCTGATGACGGGGAGCTGAAGAAACCATAGCAGGAGCAGAGCGCTCGGACGACATCATTTCCTTCCTGCGCATATATGTTCGCATGGAATCGTGTGAGGTAGTAGGCCCAGTACTTTCCATGCCAGCACCAATCCTGTTGCCTTTTTTGGCACGGACTTCAACCCAATCAGTAGCACGGGAATCCAGACCCGAAACCTGTTGTTTACCTTGGCCAGAACTTGGGGCGGGTGGGTAGGATCCAGCGACGGAGCATCACACACCATATCTTCCATGGGCGGAGCAACATGAGCTGCATCTGAAACGTGTTGTTGCTCGGGGCATTCAGCCATAAAGTGCCCCAATTGTCCACAGGAAAAGCAATGGCCAGCAAAATTGCCCCATTTCAAACGAAAGTGTAACGGATGCATGCCAGAGCAATTGAGGCGTAACCATGCAGGCCGTTTCCGTGCAGTATCCCATAAGATGCACAAGTGGTTGCGATTCACAGCCCTGAGACTGGGAGGGACCAGAACCGTGCCCACAGCGGCCATAGCATCCTTTAATAGCGGCCAATAAACAGCCGGACAATTTTCCACTTCTACCCACACAGGGCATTCACGTTGCAGGAGGTGCTGGAAATCTGCCATCGGGCGCCATGGAACCACATGAACCAACCGACGATCAAAAAACAAAGGCAGTTTAGATAGAAGAGCAGCACGGTGCGTCTCTGTTTTCAAGAGGACCTCAAAAAAACCCCGGGATCCAACAAAAATCTCTTCAACACATTCCCCTTGTAGCAGACTCTGCAGCCATTGGCGAATACGGGAAAGCAGCGGGATGGGACCAGTGAAGAAGAGTATCACCGTGCGATCATAAAATACCGAAAAGGAGCGTAGGACAGTTTTTGGCTCGACGGTAGCTTCCAGAACATCGTCTGGAGCAGAGGCAGAGAAGGCTTCCTGGTTTCTCTCTCTCTCTCTCTCTCTCTCTCTCTCTTTCTTTGGAGTATGCTCTAAGCTCTGTCTCTCTCTTTCTTTGTGTCACATAGCTTCCAGGATCCAATATGCGGAAGCCATGCAACCCCTATTGGCAGGAGCACACCAATGTCATCCGTGTTATTAATACACCGACCCAAGCTGATTCTGGCACAGGTAGATGGCAGTGCAAGTATTGCAACTTCGAGCTCACGAGCACAATTTCTCGTGTTGTGATACACTTGATAGGTATTGGCACCACCGGCAATTGTGGTGGGTGCAAGCAGGTGATGCTGGATATCAAGGACAAACTCATTGCTGAGAATTCATCAACAGCAAAGAGTTCAAAGAAGGTAAGGGGCAGCCAACACACTCAAGATGCACTTCATGATGTGCTTGTGGGGGAGATGGGTGATTCTTCCACACAGGATAGCCAGCCTATAGGGGGTAGAAAGAGGGCCCGTGTCATATAGGAGGTTGATGAGGATGATGATGCGCATGTGCTGAGATAGAGTACTTTGCCTTCACGTGTGTCATCTCTTTCGTGGGTGAAAGAGAGACAAAAAGTGGCTGAGATGGAGATTGCTCGCACTCTTGTGGAGTTCAACATCTCCTTCAATGTACTGAGGACTGATCAATGGAAGAGAATGGTGAGGGCCATAGTAGAGGTTGGCCACACAAACTTGTGGTCCAGGGTGGAGTATAACAAAATGTGTACCACGATGCTTGAAGAGCAGAAAGCCTTGATAGACAAGGCATTGGTACCTATCAAGGTAGGATGGTAGTCTTTTGGGTGCACCATCATATCTGATGGCTGGAGTGATATGCGTAGACAACACATTATCAATATTTTGGTGTCCTCATGTCTTGGCACATACTTCTTGTGGGCTGTGGATGTAAGAAAGGCAGGAGAATCCATCAGTGCTGAGTTTATTTATCGCCACATCAGACAGGCAATTTTGGATGTTGGGCCAAAGAATGTGGTCCAAGTGGTGACAGACAATGCTTCAAATTGCAGGCGTATGGGTGAATTGGTCGAGGTAGAGTTTCCTCGCATTGCTTGGACTCCTTGTGCTGCACATTGCTTGGACCTGCTGATGGAGGATATTGGAAAGTTGCCATGGGTGCAACCTCATGTTGCAGATGCTACGAAGATTACTACATTTTTTCGAAAAAAACATCAGGCTTTGGCCATCTTCAGGAGCCATAGTGCACTTGATATGGTGCGACCCTCGAAGACCAGGTTTTCTTATATGTTCCTGGTCTTGCAGAGACTTTATAGATTGTGGGACCCAGTACTATAGGCTATGGTGGACCCGAAATGGAGGTTTATGCACCATGCGTAGACAGAGGCCACTAGATACATTCAACAGAAAGGCTTGATGAGGCCTTTTGGACAGAGATATAGAGCTTGACAGTGGCATTGCAGCCTATCCATGTCCTCCTTTGAGTCACAGATATGGAGGGCTCTACTCTTGGATTGGTCTATCATCTCTTCATGGAGATGAATTGCCATATTGCCGCTTGTACGACATTGACGGAGTCTCGGTGAGTGTACACTTGGATATTGTTCTTGGCTGATTATATTAATATTGAATAATATGCACATTGCAACAATATGTTTAAAGTTATATTATATAATGATTGTTGGAATGTTGGCTTGTCAATTTGTAGCCGGGGTGACATCCTGGCTATTGTAGAGCGGCGATGGACGTTTATGAGCCGTCCCATTCATGGGATGGCTGCATTGCTTCATCCCTTCTACAAGAAGCTAGAGCTGTTTAGTGAGAGCACTCTGCTCATGCAGAAAGACTAGTACATCAACATAATGTACGATGAGGATGAGCAACTTGAGGTTGATGCAGAGATGGTGAGTTTTATGAATAATCTAGGACCATCCTTTGCTAGAGCGGTGGCTTTGAGAGAGGAGGCGACGAAATTTTCTCACGTGGTGGCAGAGCTATGGAAGACAAGGTCTTCCAAAGCTGACTCATCTTGCTCTCCGAATCCTCTCGCAGGTACTCTTGACTCTTTCACAATTGCATCCATCTTTAAAGTTTAATTCATTAAGGGTTTTGACTCCAAAATCGTATCGCGATTCGTGATTGTAGGATTGTTCTGCTGGTGCTTGTGAGCGCAATTCGAGCGCCTACTCCTTGGTTCAAACGAAGATCCGCAATTGACTTAGTACCGCTCAGCTGGATTGATTAGTGTATTGTCGAGCTAACATGAAGCTCATGCGAGATCATCATGCTTTGGGGACACCCAAGCAGGTATATTTAACTGTCCGATGTCGTATGTCTTTTGACACATTTCAATATAATTAAGTCATTTCTTGTGGTTCAAACTTGTCGGATTTTGCTTTCCATAGGTAGATACGACCCGTGTGAAGATGGTGCCAGCCTCTACTGAGGACGACGTGGAGCAGCGTGTCAGAGACGAGCAGGTAGATATTATACGACTCCTTCATAGAGAGTTGGAGAGTATCGATTGCCATGTCACGAGGTCACATGCACGGGCTTTGGCGATACCTTTGCGTGAGGATGCTGTAGATTCAGAGAGCGCTAGATGGAGGAGCATTCATCGGGGGAAGCTACCTGTTCGTACGCAGCGGACTCAGGCGAATGAGGCTGTCGCTCTCATTCATACTCAGAGAGAGCCTGGAGATGATAATGTAGCACATAGATCTCATGATATATCTTTCACATCATCACATGTGCCCGTGATGGTAGAGCCTGAGTATGACGACGAGGGCAATGTCTTGATAGATGGGGGCTTGCTCTCTTTTGGTGCATTGTCATCATCATCATCTGATGAGGAGTTTTGACTCTTAGATCACGTTTCATTGTGGAGTCTAGACTCTGGACTAGCCCTTATGGGCCTTTTGAGGACATTTCTATGATGTAGTGTTGCAGCTTGCCATGTAGTATGTGCATTGTATTCAGTTTGTTTTGATGCATATGCAGCCTTTTAACATGGATGAGAGTCGAGACTTTTGTTGTGTAAACATTGATTCATCAGTTTATATAGAGCTAAGAGTGGTGATTGGTGATTGAAGATTGATCTCTGATTGAAAACTGGTTTTGGTATTTGATGTTTGATTTCTGAAGCAACAAGTTTTACAACATGCGGCAAGGGTTTTGTGATTACTAGTCAAATGCGTATTAGCAAAGACCTTATTAGATTGTCTTGTAGGTCTCTCTCACAATTTAAAATGTATTTGAATCTTTTTATGTTTATTTTGATATGAAATGCCATATAGATTGATATTTTTTACAATGGTACGTATTTTTACGTACACAAAAATTTTATCTTTACGGAACAACGTACAAATACATACCGTACATTATGTACAGTACGTACATATCAAACTTGTGACATGTTGCTATGCTAATTGGTCTCTTAGATATCTTAAAGTTTTGGGTGTCTAGTATCAATGTTGGTGAGCCTATCAAGTAGTCCACAATACTTGCCCTGCTTTTGTGATTCCAACATGTCAAATTGTCAGATCCTAGCCATTGTGGCAGACCATTAAAGATGGCTAGTCTATGTGCACTTCCCAAAGTCAATAGGTGTGTTCCATAGGTACTCACTTCTTTATCCTAGGTTCTCCTGCGTAGGCCTATTTCATCTATGTCGATCTCTTTGAACATGGCATTATCATGCATATAAAAGTCACTCTGTCTATCTCCAGTGTGTGCATTGAAATCTCCTACTAATAATATGTCCCCAATGCTAGCATCTCATGATATCTACATTTGTGTGGCAAGGTAGAATTTGTAGGAGGGAAGTAGCATATTGCGATGAATATATCCCGTGGTCTTCCTGCATGTATCCTAATCCATAAATATCGTGCATCATCATCTCTTTTCATTACTTGCACTATCCCTTTGAGGTCTTCCCGGTATAGTATGGCCGCACCTCCAGAACCCCTAGTGCTTCCTAGTTTTCTAGCTACTGGATGAAATGCACTTTCCCACCTGTATCCCCGCACGTCTGATAGTCGGCTACCTTTACATTGGTGTGTTTCTGTGTACATTGCTGTATCTATGTTTCGGAAGCTATCTTCAAAGTAACCAACACCCAAGCATAGGGCTCCATTACAATTCCATATTGACATCTGAAGTGTCTCATAGGTCTCGTATCGTCATGAAGTCCTTTTGCCAGTGATGATGACTTGTCCATTCCTATAAACAGCTCACTTTACCTCTTTGCGAGCCTCCAATACCTCGGGCATGTGTTCTCTGCGATGCGCTGTTTGTGCTGGGGTAAGGTCCTTATCCAAATAAATCTTCTCACCCTTGAGGGCTCTCCTCTTGGAGAGAAAGGCCTTTTTTTTCTCTATGTCCCCAAAGTGAAGAATTAGAGCCTTGGACTTAGAGTCCTCTTTCCCCACTCTCCAAGCACTGACACCAAGCTTGGAGAGTGGACTTAGAGTCTTGTTCACTGATGTTTCCTTATTCTTTTTCACTACCTCAATCCATGGGTTGGCTTCTTCTATCTGCTTCTATGTTGTCTTTGCCACTTCTGCCCATGAGTAAACCTCTCTTTCATATGCCTCCAAAGCCTCTTTCTCTTTTTGTAGTTTTTCTTGCACATTTATTTCTTTTTTCTTAAACGTATTCAATTCTTCCCTCAGTTCTAAGATTTCAGATTTGTAGGCTTCTACCACTTTCAACATTTCAGTTTTCAGCGTGTGCATTTCGGACAACATTTGCGCCTGAAAGTCATTCTTAATCTTTATCTGCATGTCTTGCATTTTTGCCTCTGATTTATTATCAGTTCGGTTTTGACGTGCTCTTGTATTTCTTTCTCCAATTCTTGTCTCATAATTCGTAGTTCAGAGTGAATAATGAGAACTCACTCGTGGTTGGCCGCAATGGCTGAAAATAGACTGGCCATGGCTACTCATAGCTCTCCCACATTTGCTACAGCAAGGATGATCTCGTTTTTCCTTTTCTTCAGTCTTTTACCCGCCTGTATGGGCAAGTTTGCCAAGTGGCAGCCTTTCCAAATTGTTTTTCCAACATTATTTATCATTAAATGCTAAATTTCAGCCTTTAATTACTGAAAATTAATTTAATAATTATTTCGGTGCCAAAAAAAAACTGACTGGCCAATAATTAAATTGGCTAGGGATCTTCCACTTTTGAGTCTCTTTGTGCCATCTTTGACCATAAGATCGGCGTTAGGTACCATTAAACGCCACATCTCTCGTGTCACCATGTAACACTTATGGCCAAATGAATGACCTAGGCCAACAAGTGACACCAGATACCACCAAGTACCTATGCAACATAACTTATAGCAACTTTTGCCTTCGACATTGCGTGATTTTCTCGGGTCCCGGGCTCGTAAATTTACTTTACCCTAGTTGCACCTCACTGTGCAACATTTACTTAATCATGTGATTAAAAATTAATGTGCATGTTAAGTGAGGTTTCAAAAATGCATGTCCTCATGACAGCCCTCCCCCTTGAAATCCTTGCAATCATTCTCGATTGCACTGCCAAATGCATCAAAAGCAAAGTACTATACTGAAATTTCCATAGGGCATCATAGTCGACACAACATTGCGCACTGCTGTTCAACCATTCCATATGCCCAACATATGCTGAAAATTACCAGCCAACATAACATAGCGAAAAACCAAGTATAAACCATGGCTGAAACATCAATGGTATCATAAGACATGTTGTTGTCCACAAAACCAGCTGAATACCACTGAATATTAATGATCATACGCTGAAAACCAACATTCGATAATCAGCCCTTGATGATCATTAATTGATACTACACCAAGTATAACCAATGCCATACCAAGCATAATTGATTACACACCGAGCATAACGGAGCTGCAGTGAAAACCATACCGATCTGCATACCAAACATAGTGACTATTACATTGAATAGTGATCTCCTGGCAAACATAGTTTTCAGCTTTAGTACCCTGAATGTATGGTAAATACATCGAGATCCACTACTTCTAGAGCTGCCCATTACTGAGGAGTGGAGGTGCTAGCTCCCACAAGCATTAGGTAATACTTTGGACCTTTGCTCTATTGAACCTGATTGAGCATGAACTAAAGTCGGCTCTAATTGGAAAACATCAAGGTAAAGCTGCAACAACTGAGGATGGTCTGCCAAGTCATCCTCCATCCATTTGGCATCCATCGGTGAATAATTCTGAAACTTCACCAAGTACCTTCTGGAACCCTTACCCATGATTTGTTCCTCTTTCTAGTGCTATTTTCAGATCTGCCCTGATTTTCTGCTTTATTTTCAGATTTTCCCTTTTTCTCAGCCTTTGCCTCTTTAATATGTGACTTGGCATCATCATCATGGAATCCTGTATTCTTTTCATGCAGCAATGTGTTGGTTGTAGTAGCAGTTTCTATAAGCTGAGACATGCTGGAAACAGTGGACTTAGAGCAAAAATCCCGAATACCCTTTGGCAAACCACAAATATACTTCTGCACCTGCTCCTGGAGGGGTACTATGCGATAAGAAGTAACTGGCAGCAATGCATCCCAAAACTTCTTATTATAGTGATCCAAGTTCTTGCAGTCTTTGGAATTCAACTGATTCCAAGCTATCATAATGTCTACTTCAAAGGTACTTGTTAACCAATTTGAAGCAAACATTTGCTTGAATTGGACCCAAGTGGTGGGTGACTTCCCTTGAATAAGAAGTGTAGTCCACCACTTCAATACATTTCCCTTCAAAAATGTGGCTGCCTTGCGTATCTTAGATGCTTCTGTGAGTTGCCTCCAGAATAGGCCGCATCAAACTGTTGAATAAAAACAAGTGCTTTTAACCTATCTTGTGTACCTCTGAAAGGCTCAAACTTCATGCTTTTGCCACCTTCATCATAGTCCTTCAGCGGACCTATGGGAGTCAAGTTATCAAAAATGGGCTGCTGCAAAAAGGGTGCATTGGCTGTATTTGCATAAAAGCCAGTACTATCTGAAGCACCTACATGACCAACACCAAATCCTTGTGCTCCAATAGTCCTTGGGGATGCCCTTACATATCCATATGGTCGGCTTTGTGCCCCAAGCATCATGCCTATGCTGCCATACATGGGATTAGGCATTCCACTTGCATTACCCGGATACATTGGGTGTTGTGAGCCATGCATTGGCTGTTGCATACCATAGGGATTTGTGACATACATTCTCGTATGCGGTGCCTGTCCAACCATAGTATGAAAAATGGTACCACCACCAAAGTATCCTTGTTGTCTCATGCTTGCATGTGCATAATTGCCTTACTGCCCATGTTTCCATGGATTGTCACTACCAAGTTAGCCATGCGTTCGCACTTGCTGCCCCACGGATACCAATTGTTTGTGCTCATCAGACATTTTGGGCTCTTTTAAAGAAGGCTTAGGCATTTCCTTTGGTTCTTGTGGCTGTCCCGAAGCTGTAGAAGGTGTCTTCTTCTCTTTATCTTTACCGTCCTTCTTTGGGGCATTCATTGAAGTGCCAACATTTGGGTCATTTCCCACATTTTCAGCAAGGATTTGATGGTATCCCGGCAATGGAACCATGTAACCAGCCTTCCTTCCGTGGATGGGTAGTAAATCCTTGATTACAACTTAATTACAACAGCAAACAATAAATGCAAATCTGAAAATACCAATTTACCTCTACTGATCTTGGACAATGCAAACTTGATTGGCCCCAAATTTGCACCCCTTTCAGTATTTCTTTAGCTTTATTGAAGAAGAAGTTGATTTACAATGGGATTCTTCCGATCCCCTTCGCAATCCAAACTTCCCTTGCTGTCCAAAGTGACCAGCAAGTCTTCAATTTGTTTTGCCCCTTGATTCGGGTACTTAATTGGCCTTCACCTATTTCATAGACGATGAAAATGCCCCAAATTCATTGGCTGGCTAGTCCCCCACCTGAATTTAGCTGAAATTTACCTTTAGTTTTGAAAAATCCGAGTCTTGGAGCTTTCAATTTTTGGCACGTTTCTCGGGGCTACTGCTAAACCCTAATTGCTGCTGTAAATTAGGATTTATAGCAGAGAAATTTGCAATTTCTCAGCCTCCAAGGATCCAAATGCTGAGATCTTTGGAGCAAGGCTGTCCAAATGTTGAGATCTTTGGAGCAAGGCTGTGAAATGACTGGGAGATGAGAGGGAAAGCTGTAGAGAGAGAAAATTCAAAGTTTTGTCGCGAAGAATGAGTGAAAATCAGTCAAATGCAAATGTTTCCCTGCCACAATAGCATTAAATGCCATTGCCTACAGCTGAGACATTCAAATCAGCTGTCACCTTGTACTTGGATGCAATCGCCCAACTGTGGAGGGTCCAAATCTGCAATTGTCTCCTCAAAACTCTTTTAGCCTTTAATTATTGAAAGTTAATCGAATAATTATTTCGGTGCCCGGAAAAATAAATAGACCGGCCAATAATTAAATTGGTTAGGCATCTTCCACTCCGAAGTCTCTTTGTGCCATCTTTGACCATCAGATTGGCGTTAGGTACCATTAAATGCCATATCTCTAGTGTCACTAACTGACACTTATGGCCAAATGAATGACCTAGGCCAACAATCGAGGCTCGTAAATTTAATCTAACCTCAGTTGCACCTCACATGTGCAACATTTACTTAATCATGTGATTAAAAATTAATCCACATGTTAAGCGAGGTTTCAAAAATACATGTCCTCATGACACGAGATGTATTCCACCCCTTAAAAAAGGGTAGGAAACAGGGGAACCTAAAGGTGGAACGTCTAGCAAGGGGAATGGCCAAGGAATGAGGGGAATGTGAAGGGGAAGGTAAAGGGGAATATCTAGGTTTTTGCATCTAGGCATGACACCTACTGACTTTGAAGTGGGAGATGATAGGGTGAGTGACAAAGAATGCCTGAAAGGGGGTCTTTGAGGGACCGCCATAGTTGAGCACTGGTTGAGGATGTACAGAGATGTGTCAATAGCCTTAGTCCAAAGGTAGTATGTTCATCATAGTTTGATTCCTACGCTCTATGACTCCATTCGGAGAGGGGGGAGTTGGTGGAGGTGAGCTATCGAGAGATGCCCTGCAAATGTAAGAACTCGGAAGACTCGTTGTTGGGAATAAAGGCTCATGCCTTTTAACTGTGCTTGGGTGTGAACACACCCTTAAGCACTTGTACTTACACATATATATCTATGTAAAAACCTAAAGGTACACTCTCTTCGTTGTACCTAAAAACGTGCTCACTCTTGACTCTGCTCTCTCTAACTCTCTCTGTCTCTCACTGCGCATAACGATTGTCTATCCCAATCTCCGTGCCTAACCCGTCACTACAAACTGGTATCAGAGCTGCAGTTGAGGGGTTCGTGCCTCTCGGAGTTCGAGCAAGATAGACAAGCAAGTCGTGAGTTGTAGGCATTGTGGGTAGTCGTATGCGAGCAGGAAGTGTTGCAAGCACGCTCGACAGGAGGAGTTGCAGGTGTCGCACGGCGTGCGACAGGTCGAGAGACGATAGGCGGCAGTAGTCGACTGGAGCAAGCGACTGCAGTTGACAAGGACCAGCGGGTAGTGGACAACGCATAATGGGGCAGTAGTCACGCGATGGTGGTCCGTGGCGGGTAGGCGCAGGTGACGTCCCGTTGGCGATCTGCAGGGTGTCAACGGACTCCGTCACATGTTTTTTTTTCAAAATCGTTTCTTTAAAAGAAAAACTGAAAATAATTCAACTTCTTTCTTGACGGGGTTTCGCACTTTAGGCACAAAAGGCCAAATTTGTGCAAACTTGGCCCGAAAATTTGGGGCTTTTCCCGTATTTGGGGATTTCACGCAGAGCAAGGTCATTTGTCTCAAAATTGCAGGAATTTTGTGACATTTTGTCCCCGACATTTGGGGCTTTTCATGTACATCGCAAATTGAGCTGAAATTTACCCAATTTCTCGACATAGATGCACATTGGATCCCATGCAATTTAGGGCTTTTGCAGTTTGGGCAAAATTTGTGCAGCATTTGGTCATTTTATGTATATGCAGGTTGAATTCCACGCAATTTGGACATCAACACTTGGTAAAATTTGGGGGTTTTGCTGAAATTTCTCTATTTTGTCAAAATTGCCCTGTTCTATGCATGACAGAGAAAATGCAGATGTGTGCTTGATGTTTTGAGCACAACATTTTGGGGCTTTTGACCGTTCGTGTCAAATTTTATGCTCGTGGGTACATGTACAACAGCAATTGCAGCTGAATTTTTGGGATTTCTCATGTAATGTGATGCATATGCCCTTGGAATGGCTGTAATGAGTTGTGGAATGTTGTAGCACATGGTTTGATGCTTCTGAAAATTTATGTACAAATCTAAAATCTGTGCTTCTGCGTGGTCATTTATTGCTGATTGGTACTTGTTTGTACCTTGGTCACTTGGGTGATAGTTTTGGGCCTGCATTTGCTGTTTTTGGTCACATTTGGGCTGCAAATCATGGCTGGCAGCAATGACAGCAGTAATTTGATGCACATAAAGAAGCTTGAAGGTGCACATAACTTTGCAGTTTGGCAAAAGCAGTGCTACTACAATATCCTATTGCAAAAGAAGCAAGCAAAGCCGATCAAAACCAAAGGGGCAAAGCCCGCTTACGTGAAATAGGACGATTGGGATGAGTTAAATGAGCTTGCATGCTCAACCATAGAGCTATCGATTTCTGATGCCTTGTTGTTCAACATTGAAGGTTTGGATTCTGCATATGCTATATGGACTAGACTGGAAGAACTGTATGCACAAAAGAGTGCTGCAAGCAAAGTGTATTGGCTGAAAAAGCTTATGGATTTGCGTATGAAAGAGGGTACAGCAATGTCTACTCACTTGAGTGAGTTTAACTCCATTTTCAGCTAGCTGCTTGCCTTGAAATTCATGATTAATGAGGAATTTAAGGCTACTTTCTTGCTTTGCACTCTACCAGAGAGTTGGGATACATTTAGGACTGCTATGAGCAATTCTAATGTGATCCTTTTGTATGCTGATATAGAGAGTGCTCTACTTATGGAAGAGATGAACCGGCAGAACAATGCATCCAGTAAGTCTTCTAGTGCTTTGCATAGTAGGGGCAGATCACAACAAAAGGGCAAATATGATAGCAAGGGACGCAGTAAATCACGTGGCAAAGATGTTGAATGCTATCATTGTGGCAAGAAGGGTCACTTTAAACGTGATTGCTACAAATGGAAGAAAGAGAAAGGAAAAGGCAAGAAGACAAATGATAGCAAGGAAGAGAAGAAAGATAGTCAGCCTAAGAAGAGTAGTATAAAAATTGAAGAGGTGAATGTAGTCACGCATGACAGTGACAATGGGAGTGATGTACTCCTTGTCTCTTCACACTTTGGTGCATATGCTTTACTTGCAGATACAGATGATGACATGCATACCTGGATTCTCGATTCAAGTGCTTCCTTTCATGTCACCCCTTATCATGAGTGGTTCTCTGCCTATACAGGGGGTCGACATGGTGTTGTCTATCTTGGGGACAACTACGCATGTGAGATTGCAGGTATTGGCAGCATGTAGTTATAGTTTCAGCATGGCTCTGTCTTTACACTTCAGCATGTATGGCATGTGCCTCAGCTCAAGAAGAGCTTGATTAGCACAGGGCAGCTAGATGGTTTTCATACTACCTTTGGTGATGGAAAATGGAAGATTTGTAAGGGATCTAGGATTATTGCCAGAGATTGCAAGAGTGATACTTTGTATCCACTTATGTATCTAGTGTGCGTGACCATGTTGTTGCCGTGACGGAGCAACCAAGTGTTTCATTGTGGCATGGCCGGTTGTGACACATGAGTCAAACTGGAATAAAAGTGCTTTCTCGTTTGGGTTACTTGCCTTGTCTTCGTTATGCTGATTTTGAGCATTGTGATCATTGTATTTATGGCAAAGTTTCTTTCTTTGAAATCTTCTCCTCTAGAGTTAGTACATTCGGATGTATGTCAAATGCGAGGATTATCTTTAGGGGGAAAGAAATATATTGTCACCTTTGTCGATGATGCTACACGGAAGTTATGGGTTTATCCTGTTCTTAGCAAGGATGAAGTGCTTGACAAGTTTAAAAAATTCTTGGCATTGGCTGAAAATTAGACAGATAAGACACTTAAGTGTCTTCGCTCTGATAATGGTGGGGAGTATGTGTCCAAGGCCTTTCAGGCATTTTGTGACATCAAAGGGATAAAGAGGGAGGTCATTGCCCCTCATAATTCGCCCCAAAATGGAGTTGTAGAGTGTATGAATTGGACCATACAGGATAAGGTCCGTAGGATGCTGTCTCATGCTACATTACCCCATGGTTTTTGGGCAAAGGCTGTTATGACAGCTGTTCACTTAATTAATTAGTCACCAAACAAGTCTTTGGGGGGGAGGAGGGGGGGGAGTTTCCCAAGAAGCGTGGTTGGACAAGCCACCTTGATATGCTCATATGAAAGTGTTTGGTTGTGAGGCTTTTGTGCACATTCATAAAGAAAAATGCAGCAAACTTGAGCCAAAGTCCTGTAAATGCATTTTCCTAGGATATAGTGACGAGGGTGAAATGGGGTATAGATTATGGGATGCCTAGAAAAGGAAAGTAGTACGCAGCTATGACGTTATGTTCCGGGAAGATTGCATGCACAAATAGCCCGAAAAGAATGAGGAGGTCCGTAGGGTTGTATTCCGGGAAGAAATACATTTTCGACAACAAAATGTGCTCGCAGTATAGTAGCAAATACATGGTGTAAATGAACCTGTAAATGCAGGAAATGATGCTGGAAATGATCAGCCAGCTATTGCCCATGAAAATTAGCCATTACATGTGCAAGAACAGCTAGGACAACAAGTTGTTAATGTTGATTCCCAGGTTGAAATGCCAGGACAGCATGCTGAAAATGGAAATTTGCAGGAACAGCCAGCAAACAATGACCATTGGGTTAGGAGATCGTCTAGGGCTACTAGACAACCTGACATATTTGTTCTTGGAACAATTAATGTGGTTGATTATGTCATGTTGACAGACTGTGGTGAACTGTCTTGCTTTAAAGAAGCAATGGACAGATAGGACAGCAAGAAATGGTATAAAGCCATCCTATTAGAGATGGAATCTCTTGAAAGAAATGGCACTTGGGACTTGGTGCAGTTGCCTAAAGGGCAGAAAACCCTTCCATGCAAATGGGTTTACAAGATGAAGGTCACTTCTGGTTCCTCACCAAAGTACAAAGCAAGATTGGTTGCAAAGGTTACAAGTAGGAGCATGGAATTGACTTTGATGATATTTTCTCTCCTGTAGTTAAGATGACCTCATTGAGAACCATTTTGGGCTTGGTTGTAGTTGAGGATATGCTCATACAGATGGATGTAAAGATTGCGTTTTTACATGGTGAATTGCATGAAGACATATATATGCAGCAGCCTGAAGGGTTTGTCGAACAAGGGAAAGAAAAAATGGTATGTAAACTGAAAAGGAGTTTGTATGGACTGAAATAAGCACCAAGGGAATGGTATCATAAGTTTGATATATTCATGCAGTCCCAAGGCTTTCATAGAAGTCAAGTGGATCACTGCTCGTACACCAAGAAGGCAGCAGATGGCAGCCTGATTGTCTTGGTTTTGTATGTTGATGACATACTGATTGCTGGCAGGGCTACTCATGCCTTGGATGACATGAAGGATCTTGGTGATGCAAATCACATTCTTGGCATGCGAATACTCAGAGATAGATCGAAAGGCTTACTCTATCTATCTCAGCAAGAGTATATCTCCAAAGTTTTGCAGTGTTTCAATATGGAGGGGGGGAAAACGATTGGGGTTCCATTGCCTCCATATGTGAAACTAAGTGCAGAGGACAGCCCTACATCTGATGATGAGAAGGCTGAAATGGCGAAGATACCATATGCTTCAGCTGTTGGCAGTTTGATGTATACTATGGTTGCTACACGTCCTGACATTGCCTTTGCAGTGGGAGTGGTTAGTAGATACATGGCAACCCTTGGCAAGAAGCATTGGGATGCAATGAAAGGTATTATGAGATACCTCAAAGGTACAAAGGAGTTGTGCATCTGCTTTGGAAAGTAGAAGGCATCTGTTGTTGGCTTTACGGATGTAGACTATGCTGGTCATGCGGATTGCAGGAAGTCCACTTCTGGGTATGTGTTTACTTTCACAAGAGGAGCAGTCTCTTGGATCTCCAGGCTATAAAAGTGTGTTGCATTGTCTACTACAGAGGTAGAGTATGTGGCTGCTACTGAGGCATGCAAGGAGGCTTTATGGCTTTCACGTTTGGTGGGAGAACTTGGCATCTCAGAGTTACCTGTTTTCCATTGTGATAGTCAGAGTGCTATCATGCTAGCACGGAATCTTGTCTTTCATGCAAAGACAAAGCATATACAGGTGAAGTACCACTTGGTCATTGGTGATAGCCCAAAGTATTGGAATTTGTAGACAGATCAATCTACACCTTAGTATACTACAGATTCATAGCAGTACGAGTTAAATAAATAACTCAAGGGGCACCAATTTTGGGGACAATGGGGTGTCAACTGTCCAAGATTTTTGTGGTAAAATCTTATTTCAGATTTGTAAATTTATATGCGTGCTGTAATAAGTGTTAAACCATGTTACCTACCATCCTATCTCAGAAGGAAGGTTGGTTTCAAAATATGTCTTTGAATTGAGCTTAGAAGAGCCACCTCTTTTAATTCAGCTTGAAGAGTCACTGCAAGGAACTATATTCCCTCAAAGTTCAAAGATGCAAGAGTAGATTTTTTGGTATGGTGCCCATTTGTGGGCTTGGACTTGGGAGGCATCATACACACATCCTCCATTTTCTGTTGGCTGCTTATTGCGGCAATCTCATTTAGGGACGGGACATTAAAAGACATGATTTTCAGTAAGGATAGAGAAAGGAGAAGACTGATTGAATTTATCAGGTGAGAGAATATTTATAACAAAGGAATTCAAGGTTAGACAGGAGAGAATGAAAACTTAAGCAGCAACTAGTCACATGCATTAGGCATGAAATGGGAAATGGGAACGGGGAACTGGAATGGGGGACCCAAAAATGGCCATTCCATGTGACTATGGGTTGTATGTGTCTTCCATGCTCACTTCTCTTGCTAATGATGTTCTAGACCTCCCTATTCTAGAATAGAGTGTATCCATTGGGCATGTTTATATTACATTCTTTCAAGCTTCCAATAGTTTTATGCATGCCATTGTATCATGGGTTGAAGAGTAGGGTATCACTCTTCAATCTACATAGATCCAACCTCCAACACAATGTGAGCCATACTTATGCTGATACAAAACATAGAGTGACAGACATTAAACTTGCCTCCTAGCCACAGAGCTTGCTTGTTCATTGCTGAAAATCGGACAACTTCATGATTTGGGCTGATGGTGCTGGTGAATGGAATGCCAATGCTTGCAAATGTAGGTTGTCTAGATGGTTCTCTAGCAAAGGGGTCGGAAGAGCAGTATTGTGTATCTTTTAAAAAAGACTGTCTGGTTAGGTGGAGGGTTCAACTGCTCTTCTTCATTTTTATAATGTTCCAATTCTGTTATATATTTCTTTTTAGGGATATATAATACTTTAGATGGGAGGCTTTACAGAAAAAGTGATTTAAAAGTATACAGATGCATAAGAATCTCACTTATTTGACTTTTGGAGGCAGCTACATGACAGCTTCAGGCCCAGGAAGATATCTCTCTTTCTATGGCTTCTAGTCCATAGGAGTTTAGCAGTTGACACTTGGCTTGGATATGGCAAGGACCCAATGGCTTGCGCGCGATGTGGCGAGCCAAAGGAGACATAGAGACAATGCCTCTGGGACTGTCCTAGAGCCCAAGAGATTTGGAGGAGAGCTCTTAGGATAGTATTCCATGGTACAACAGAGTCCATGGTGGTGACATGGGGGGGTGCAGCTTGGGTCACAGACAGAGGTCTAGCTTGTGGCTATGAGGATACTCAGGGGAGCATTTCTTTTCTCATCATTGGACAGCATCTGAGCAGGATCCCTACCCTAGAACTCAGAGACACAGTGGACTTAGGGACATTGTCACAGATGGGAGCTGATTTCCAGCATTATAGCTTGGTACATATGGACTGCGAGATGTAGCCAGGTCATTGATCTTCAGGATATACCCACTGGGGAGTCTTTATCAAGGATTTGGACAGAGATAGTCCATACTCTCCATGGGAGATGGGAGAGGTTGCATGGCAGCTCTGAGAGGACGAGGAAGAAAAGAGAGGCTTTCTTGAGGATTTGGGATTCAGGCACCTTCTTTCACACTACCCCTCAGATGGTCTGGCACTTTAGCCCACTAGATTGGTTGTTTACACAATCATTGTATCTTTGATGCACTTAGTTACTCTTCACAGAGTTTCTTGTACTTTGTATTTACCTTGGGGGACTTTCTGTGAGGTGTTATTAATAGAGTTCTCTTTTCTTGGAAAACAAAAGAATCTCACTTGTTTCCAACCTCCAGAGAAACCAAATCACTTGAGCAATGCTAAGAACCATACACGAGCTAATCTCAGTACTCGAAATGCTTTATTCTTTAGACTTTTTCCCTGGGGCTGCTTATGCATTTATGCATAGCCTTTGGCATTGTCTCCACCTTGTCAGTTTCACCACTTATTCGAATGCCAAATACAGATTTTTATTCTGTGTATCTGTGTTATTGCCTAACATTAAAAATACACTATACTAGTACTGCAGGTGATCTAGAAAACAAGTCATTGCATGGTTGTGTAAATTTACGTTTGTCTTCCTTTATGAAGTGGGTGAGCTATTGGTGTAAGTTTGTCACACCACATGTTGAAGATGCTAAACGTTATATCAGAATCTCATTCAGTATGTGATAATTGATAACAGATGTTTTCTTCTTCGCGGGGTGTGTTTCATAGGTGGATTTACCTTGGCTTTTTTTTTTTGTTCATCTTCTATTTACAAATCGTGGTGCTCTGACTTTAATAGAGTCCAAGAGTAGAATCTTCTGACTTGGGTGTTTGCCATAACCACACGGCTTAAATAAGGGTGGACCATCAATGTCTCCTTCACACACATATCCTAGTCATGCTGCTTATCCCTCTCAAACAGAGACATCATACATGTTGACCATCCTGATATCAAACCTTGAGCAGCTGGACTCTTTTATTTTTCCAGTTTTTGACAAGCCATTCAAGTTTCCTTTAGGAAAGTTCTTAATGAAGTAATTCTAAGCCTACTATCATTATCTCCTGCTTGAAAGGCACAATTGAAAACAACTTTTGAGACTTTGACAATTTGCTATACAGGCAGTGATAGATGAAGATGCCTGTTCTCTAAAAGGCTTTAACTGGCTTTCTTCTTCATAGGGTTTGTGGGAGCAAGGAACTGCTGGAGGTGCTTTTGACATAGTCAGAAAGAGAAATCTTGTGAGTGAGTGCTTTAAGACTCAAACGCATGTTGTCCATTCCATGGTGGTTTATTTTATCCTCTTAATGTTAATGAATTACTGTGGAAATGCTATTTATGTAGTCTTTGTAATTTTGAAATTTGTGCCTGTTTTTGTTTATGTCAAGTGTGGGAAAATAATACATGGTAAACCAAGAATGAAAAATGCAATGAGATGGTTAGAGAAAATATGAGACAAGTATGAGCAATGCAGTGCACACATATGAAAGATATGACAGTGAGTATATAGTTGCAAGTGGGGCATGGTACGAGGCAACAAGAGAAGTGGCCAGGTGCCTCAGCCCTCAAAAATGGGCTGTTGAACAGCTAGCCTGAAGTGCCCAAAACAGAAACCCTAAGTCCAAGACTCTTTAATGCCCCCCAGTTTCTGGTGGGCCCACAAGTAGACACACCTAGGAACCTCCCAAAATTCCAAGAAACACTCAACTGAGAAAAATCAGCATTGCATTACTCTCCCCCCATGTTGTCCAAGAGATGGGTGAACTTCAAACATGAGATCTCAAATCAGTCAGTATTGAATGAGGATTGTGAACTCAAGATTATTGACACCACAGACTTCCAGCTAGCCCGTGAGGGAAAAGATGCCTCCCTTACCCATATGCCCCATCTAGGCAATAAGGAACATGTAAAGGCTCCATCAGGGAAAAGATGCCTCCCTTGCCCATATGCCCCATCTAGGCAATAAGGAACATGTGAAGGCTCCATTAGGGTCATGCTGTCGATGAAGAAGAGTGGTGGCTGGCCTGTTGCTATACACAAAAGCCAACATGTGAAAGCCTTCAATAGGACTGAAGCTAAAGAAAATAGTGCAAATCATAACTGGTACTTTGTAGTAATCTTGATAGAAGACTGCATATAGAAAGACCTTCAAAGAGAGAACAACTGCAAGCCATGCGTGTTCAGTAAGGATCAAATCACCTTTTTCCACCCTTGGTAACTCAATAGGATGAAGTCTTCATTGCCGAGGGAAGAGCCTAGGTGGTTGAAAAAGATCTGCATATGAAGAATATGACAATATCGCCAATTTGCATGAATAGTGAAAGTGCTGTGCACTATGCAATATTCTCAGCAAAATAGAGGTTGGATTATTCCATGACTGAATACTTAAACATTGGAAGGACAAGCTCTTGAGCCTTAAGATACACTTAACGAAGAATGGTTACAACCATAGACACATGAAAGGGTAGGAGACAAACTTAGGTTGAAGATTGGCAAACCCCTTTTTTCGTTCCAATAAAAGAAAACTCTATTAGTAGCATCTTGGAGAAAATCCCCTGAGGTAAATACAAAGTACAGGGAAATCTATAGAAAAGTAGCTGAGTATGGCATGCATATAATGGTTGTGTGAACAACCAATCTGATGGGCTATAATGCCATACCATCTGAGGGGTAGTAAAGAAAGAAGTGCTTGAGTCCCAGGTCTGCTGGATGGGCAAACCCCTTCTCCCTCTTGCTCCACAAAAGGAATGTGCTCAACTCAAGCCCCTTCAGACTGAGCTTATTTAGATAGAGACAAGGAAAACTGTGGCTCACTCTTAGAGTCCATGCAGAGATGAGCACACACGCTCACATCCATATAATTACTATGGAACAAAACCAACTACTCAGCAAGGGCTATAGGGTAAATTTGGGTTCTTGTCAAAAATCTACACAAGTTTGCTATCATGTTATAGGGAAACTTACAAAAGTGACCCTATTGTATCATAACATTTCAAAATAAGTGTCATATCTTCCAAATTCTCAAATTATCCCTTGTACATTCATAATTAGTTAACTGAAATTGAATTCTGGTTCTTGATTTCTACAGTAAAGTCATGATAACAATTCCACAGGACCAATTTGGGAATTTTGAGTCTATGAGGGTCATTTTGGAAAACCTTCAATACTGTAGGCTCATTTTGGTGATTTTCGCTCATTATGTTAATTGGCCTGTAAAATTGTGATGTAGTAGTGTATTAATGCTTGAGATAAGTGACTTATGTTGAAGCACACTACTTTCAATCATTTGGCCAATATTAAGATGTAAATAACATAAATGATTTCTAATTGGAACTAGATCAAACAGAATGAAAATTTTGGGTGGTGGTGGTTGAAGACACTGGTTTTCATTATAAAGAAATGAATTCTCGAGGTCTTTTATAGTGTTATCGCATTACTCAAAGTGAACTATGACTTTGAGGTATAAGATGGCCAAACTTGCATCACAATCAGGTAGCAAGCACAATACATGCACATCATTGCATCCAATTATGGTCTCTTACAATGGACTGCTATAAAATAAACTTAACATGCAGAAAGCAAATTTGGGAAGCACGTAACAATTTATACTTCCATATCAGTCATGTACAAGCATCTAGATGTATTTTGAACTTTCTATTTATTAAGAGTAATCGTGTTTGTCTAAGTTAAGGATTTCCCCAACACTATGTTGATGAAGAAAGGCTTTAGAGAGGGATTTTTGTGGATAAGCTACAGATTACAAAAACAGGAAATAATATGTCCCACTTATGTAAACACAGTAATATTAATGAACAACTAATTTACTGACATTATTACATGCAGCCCATGCTAAAGGCACTGCCCCAAACTGTAAGTATATCAATTATGCTCTATCACAGATCTGTGGGTGTTGTGTTAAAAGGCTCAGTTTGATGACAGCAAGGCATCTGATTCATGAAAACTGATTGGGGGTGAAAAGAGAGTTGTACACTAGCTACTTGAAACAACTCTGTTTGATGAATGAAACTCTTAACATTGTTTTTGTTATTGACCTCATGAATTCTTTATTTTCCCATGAGAATTTGATACTTCTGGTTTCAGGTCTAGAAATGCATCACAGTGAATCATTGAATCAATTATTAAAGCTACGAGCCATTATGCCTGGAAGATGGTGCAATCTTTTACTTAGTGCTGGGAAGGGTCTTGTACAAGTTCAGAGCCTGGTTTGCATTCTCTAAATCCTACTATGTGTTTCACTTAGCAGAACATTTTTAACTGTTTTGTTTTACGGTTGTTCAGATTAAGCATGGGATTGCAAAATCTGTTTCCATAGCATTTGTGACATTTTGGATCTGTCTAAATTTATATTCAATAATGGTTGCACTTATTCCTAATAGCATGTTACTTAAATATATTCAGAAAGATGCTGACCTAATTGTCAATACAACTGGGGGTGGCATTAAACTAGGTGAGTTATATCTTCCCAATTTCACATAAACTGATTTCAAGTGAAATATCTATTGATTGGATGACATCATATTTAACATGCTTTTGTCTGAAGGGCAACTGTTTGGAAACAAAGCTGTAATTGAGTCGAGGGGCGGCTTCTTCACAGCTGGATTGGTAAAGCATTGAACTTTTAACCTCCCAATCATAGTAAGTGTTGCTTTAGGCTTTTGATCTAATTTGGTCAGATACAGGTTGAAGAAAGTCCATACTGACTGACAGGCTGTGGAAACAATCACAAAACTCACATGAAGTTACACCAAAAAGAGTGCCAGCTGGAAATCATGCATGATTCTCATCTCTTGACCAAAAGGAGCTAACAATCACTAAAATAGCATTAGCAGCTTTAGTGTTATGGCCAGCTAGGTTGTTAGTCCCAACCTGGTTGAATGCTTAAGTGTATAAGGACGTGGAAGGGCTCATGCCAAAACTACTATCTTAGGTTCCATCAGCCTCTGCCTAATGATCTCCTCACCAAATCACTTGTTTTTGGCGAGACAATGTCTGATGATTATACTAAATGTCAAACATGGAAATAGCCCAACAACATGGTTGGAGCAAAGGTAGCTACTTCACATAGATACAAGGCTTCTAAGGGTACTGTGGTTGGATTAAGGGAAGAAGCCCAGTTGGCATGAAGATGCTGGCACTTGCATAGAAAACACAGTGTACGAACACGACTAAAACACAATGACCTCCAACAAGAATGCAAAAAGCATAAAGTAGGAGAAGATGTAAATGATAAACTGAAATGAATGAATGAAGAAGGTATAGACATTGGGCCAAGGTTGTTGCTTTGGACTAAGGACCTATCAAGTTGTAGAGGCAATAGATATCTTTGTTTGAGTTGCTCAAGTGAATGGGACTTGGTGGAGTTTTTAATTTTATTAGCGGGCTCCATAGTTTGTTTAAAAGTGAGACCCAATTATACACAACCACTACCAAGGATGTTGATATAGAGGTATAAAGGAATAAAGGGCAGATGAATGCAACTACTCCATGGAGTGTAATAGCTGCTCAGGATCTTGGATGAGCGAAGGGTTTGCTTATGACTATGATCGACTCAATGAGGTAAAAGGGAAGTATGCTACACAATGCATGGGTTTCACCTTGGAGAGGTGCTTACTCTTGTATGTCTTCATCTTGTCCAAGGACCCGATATACTAACACAATGCTAATGCAAAGGGGTAATGAAATAAGGGCATACTCTTGCAACAAGGCGCCACTTGGATAGGGTCCTCATTGGGTCACATGCCCAAGCACCTTCATGATGATGAATGAAATGATGAAAGTGAATGAAATTCACTGATGCATGCAATGCAAAAGGAAGATACGACAACAAAGGGATGCTGATGTGGAAGACAAGAAGACAATGCCGAAACTTGTATGTACGATTGGGGAAAGAAACCTCTTTTCAAACCATGGATGTTAATGTTGAAGAGGAGTTGCATACATCGTTGAGATCCTGATGAAGGAATTGATGTAGAAACAGCTCAGTTGGAAGAGTTGTGTCAGAGAAGCAACTGCTGTGGTAGCATTAAGTGATGCTTGAAACGCTGCCTGAAGAGGGCAAGCCTCCATACTGGTTAAAGGAACAGAGCTCCACCAAGAGAGAATATGGAGTCATCATGGCACAGCCAACGAAATTTGTCTTCATCCTAGTCAGGACTGGTACATACCTGCAATATTAGTCCTTAACTGAAATTAAAGCCGAGCGTATAAGTACCAAAAGAGACTAAAAATTTTATACTAGTGCCTCATATTGAACTGTTTTGTTGCTAAAGCTAATATAAAGTAAGAGTGAAATGTAGCAGAGAAAGTGAGCAAGTGACTAAATGCAGTGGAAGAAAAGTGAAGTCCTAGAGGTCATAGCCTAAGGGTAAAGTAGCCTATTGACCCAACTTGATGAGCCCAAGGAGCTAAGAGTAGTGTAAATGCCAGACTAGCCTAAGGATGCACTAGCCCAGCATACCCTAAGGGACCTATGAGGTGCCAATTTAAGGGTATGGCTACCATTGCACATGTTCTTCAGCATATCTCAGCCAAGGGAAATCATGACAAGTGGGAAACTGAATGGACAGAGGCCACATCAAGAGCCCCCATAAGGGTGGCTAGATGAGCGAATATTGTGAAGCCCATTGTAGTGGCATGCAAGACAATGACCATACCTTCTGGGCTGTCTATATATCACATTACCAATGGGTGACCATTGGGGAGGGTGAATATCAAAAGGGATGGTATCAATTGGTGCAAGTGATGGAGTAGGACTGTCTCTTGGCTACTAGGGGAAGTACTGACCGTGAGTGGATCCAAGGTCTGATAGGGATATCATAACCACCCCCTAGAAGCTGACTAAGAATTTCAACATTTTTCAGACAGTTTTATCAACTTTGTATGAACATTAATAATCATTCAATCCAATACAATGCAGATTTTCTCATGGATCGTAGATTTGGTGGCTAATTTTGCAGGATGCCAAGAAATTGATATGGAAGATATTTAAGAATTTTCCTAGCGCTGAAACCCTAGGATTTTATAGCGAGGGGATTGTTCAAATTATAGTGGTGTTGAAGCTTAGGAAAAGGAGTCTAAGGATGGCAAGTGTTTAGGTTTATGTGTGTATAATGATGGGATTGATTATAAGAATAAAATGGGGTGACACCTAAGAGAAATAGTGTTACTTCCTAGAATGAGTCACTTGTTAATTTTCTCTTTATGTATATGCATTGACACATTCATAGGGTACCTACACTAAGGTTAGTGCAGATATAGAAATATATAATTGTGTGTAGGATTTAATATACATAAATAACTAAATGTATGTAATTAGTTGTGTGTAATAAACACACACTCACTCACTCACACACATACACACACTCTCTTTCCTGTAATGAGTAGTTATGCTATATCAAATCACCTAAGGAAAATAAAAGTTATGGCAAAGAAACGTAAGAAATTGGTGTATGCCAAAGAACCAAATCCTCCCTATGAAGAAGACCAGTATGCTGAATGAGATCTAACTACCCATGTAAAAGGCCCTTAAGCCTAGCAATATGTCCTGGGACACTAGAGGTTGAGTCAAAAACAAATGCGTTCTGAGTGACACAGTTGTGCCAACAGCCCCAAAATTTGAGACAACACACACACACACACACACTCTCTCTCTCTCTCTCTCTCTCTCTTTTTTCGTAAAAACACACACACTCTCTCTCTCTTTGTAAAGAAGCTTAAATTAAATAAGTAAAAATATGTACATCAGGCCTTCTGGCCAGCCATCCCTCACCAACAATAGTCATGAAGCCAAAAGGCTAACAGAACAATACACCACATGAACATGAACTCTCTAAAAAGCTATCCAACACCAATCCACAGGAACAAAGGAAGGGGATCATCTTGACCGGACAACAGGGGTGGAGTAAATATTATCCATGGATGGAGTAGCCACCTCTCCAATTATGAGACCAACTGAAATCATAGAAGAAATATGTTGTAAAAGCAAGCCATGCACTCATCCCACATGGTTGCGGATACTTGAGGCCGAATCAAATATAAAAGCATTTCTGGTCTACCAAAGACCAACCGCATGATGTGCCAAAGACCAATCCATTGCATGAAGTGAAAGAGGCAAGGATGATGAGTTTGCTATTTGGTAATGGAAGGCATCTTGCCGAGGTCCCAAGAGCGGATAGGCATTCAATGGCATGCCATCTCTCTCTCTCTCTTTTGTTTTTTCATGAAGCAAATTGAATTAAGTAGTAAATATTTACATCAGACCATCAGATCAACATTCTCTCTATATCTCTTACTTTCTATTACATCAGACCATCAGGTCAACATACTCTTTCTCTCTCGCCCTCTCTATGTCTAATATTTACATGAGGCTTGCAGGCTCTCAAAAAAACCAGAACAACCAATTACATGAACATTACTAATAAATCACACAGAAGGAATAGTTGGAGTAGAGCGAACAATTGCCAACCAGGGAGTAGCAATATTCGGAAGAACTAGGTCAGTTGACATCATAGAAGAGATTTTCCATAACACTAATCCATGCACATGGGCCACATGCCCATGGATGCCCGATGCTGAATAAAAAATAAAGTCATTGCGAGTACGCCATATATGCCATAGGGCCGTCCATCTAAGGAAATGGAATAGGCAGGGACAATCTGAACGCAAAGAGGGCATAGAGGACATATTTTCCATAATCCACGAACGAACTAGTATGCAGTGCTGAGTCACTGAGGATCACACACGGGAAATGAAATTCCAGATCTGTCACGCAATAGGGCAAGAGACAAAGAGGTGAAGCAATGTCTCATCACATGTGGTACAGAAAACACGACCTGCAGAGATCTTTCAGGCATGGAGCACTTCTCCCATTGGAAGACTCCCAATGAGCAGCCTCCACATGAATACTTTACCCTGATATGGAACCTTAGACTTCCAAAGCTAGATAAATATTTCCTGCTACTTCTTTTTGCTATCCCTAAGATTCCATAACTTATTAACTTTCCCCGTGACCCATCTCTTAGATTCCACCATCTGATGATATATCTGATTAGTTGACCTTTTCTCAAAATCATTAGGAGGCACAAACATCCAGCCACGCCATGGATCCAATGGCTGCAACGCAGGCAAAGGAAAGAAGCTCTAAAGACTGGACTGTATGGACAACCAAATGTCCCTGTATCCATGAGGCACCCTAAAGTACTGACGAATACACCTGAAAGAATAAAGGCGGGGCTGCCCTAGAATAACACCATCACGAATTGTCTTCAACCCCAACCTAGCCATCCGATTAAACCTTGAGGAAGCTAGTATTTCTCCTTGCAACGAATTTTCCTCCTTACGAATATTCGGAGGATGCCAAACTGCAAGACAAAGCATCTCCTGCCAGGAAGCAATCTGAGAAAGGAGAAAAGATTGGGAGACCTTTATAGGCCTCGTAGAATTAAGCGCATGCCACCAAGAAGCATGAATAACCATGCTACCATGAGAGATGCCAGTCTTTTCTATGAAGAATTTTGCAATATCTGACCAAGGATGACAGTGAATACATAAGACTCTGCAAAAGGGATAGCCTCAAAGCTGCCATATGCAAATTAACATCCAACAAAATTGCACCCCCATCCTTTTCGGAGTGGTCACATGCTCCCAGGAGATCCATACCTACCCTATCTCTCTCTCTCTCTCTCACACACACACTCTCTCTCTATGGTTCTGTAGAGATAAAGACCTCACAGTGAACCTTGGGAAGACTAAAACCATGGTTTTCAATACTTCAACAGCATGGGTGACTAGATCTATGTACCGGTTCACATTTGGGGGAGACATACTGGAGCATGTGAGGGAATATATCTATTTGGGAGTCATCTTCTCTGGCCCACGTTTTTCGTTGAGAGGGGCATCAGAGGCATGTCTGGCACCTGGATGCGCAACACTAGGGACACTCCAGAGTCAATGTGCTCACATACACTTCCAAGAGCCCTGCACCAAACTCTGGTTGTTTGACACCCTAGTCACACCTACATTACTATATGGAGCAGAGGTATGGGGTTGCGGCTTGTACCATAGGTGTCTTAGCCCACTCACTGATCAGATTGGAGTATAGAGGGATTATTATGATGGTTGGGATAGCATGGAAAGGCCATTGATCATGATGATAGCACGCATGATTAGGAGTAAGCCTTCCACCCCACATCCCATTATCAGAGCAGAGGTAGGGGCAACACCTATAGTTACAGAAGCACTCTTCAGGGTAGTGACCTTTTGGCATAGACTATGGGAACTTCCACGCCATAGATACTTTAGATTGGCACTGACCTCATCTAGACAACTAGCAGTAGGAGGCGAGAAGAACTATTGGTTTTCATAGATGGCTATTTGGATGAGCCTACATGGTCCGGCTGTCTTCCACCTTTGGATTATAGCCTACATGGTTTGGATATTGACCGGCTGTCTTCCACCTTTGGATTATAGCCTTGATTGCCCTATACTTTCTCTCAGCCGATCATAGTTGAACCAGGTGATCAGAGCTAATATCTTGAGGATTGGGACAGCAAGGACATGGATCCATCCACCACTCCCTCTAGGATCGAGGATGGAGTTGTATAGGAGTCATTCCTTGTGTCTCTTTGATGATGGTTTCACTATTCGGCCAGCATATATGGACACCCATCTTTCCCATAGCGTACGGGTTGCTATTGGACAGATTCACACCTCCTCACATAGGCTTCACATGGAGATAGACAGATGGAAAAATACCCTAGCAGAGGATAGGACTTGCGAGCTTTGTGGTCGAGAGCCTTAGACGGAGGAGCACTACATGCAGATGCACAGTATACTATGACATACGAGGATGGTACCACTATCTCTTCCATGATGGATTTGGACCCCTTCGTCGCATCATGGAGTACAAGGACTAGAGATGCCTAGATCTTTTCCCCCTGGAGCTTGAGAGGCGTCGAATCGCACTACTGCGAGACAAGAGGCCAGCTCACCCAGAGGGACACACACAGAGAGCAGTGCGAGACTTCTTCTACAGAGCTGACCCTACTGACACTACTAGCCTAGGAGAGATAGAGCCACCCCACTAGACACCTTACAGGCCACACCGTGGAGTTACACTGGATAGAGCCATTTCCCTCCATCAAGCATGACGACCCCGTCTACCAGGACCACTTCCGAGGAGGCCATACCACAGTCAGATTAGAGCCATTATCATGCGATACCGAAGACTCACCACTAGGCATATCAGTGAAGCAGCTAGGGACCACATCATAGCTAAGATCACGTGCAGATCTTGAGATCAGCTATAGCCCAAGTCTCCACCATACCTTTGTACATGGTTCTATCAGATCTGGTTCTCCTTTCCTTTCCTTTTTTATTTTCTATCGATATAACAACACTACAATGGTTCAACCCTAGTGTAGTCCCATCGTATAGTTATTTTCAGTATTGTTTCATAGGCCACCCACTTATTTGTAATGTTATCTTTACCTTAATGATGAGATGGCATTAGACATGGATGTACTTTGGATTTTGTCTCATAGGCCACATTGGCCTTATGTAGACGTTAATATATCTTTCTTTCTTTCTTTTCTTTCTTTCTCTCTTTACTGGTACCTAGAAAGTTTCCCAGACATTTTGTATGTAATGTTTTGGTCTCATAGGCCAAGTTGGCTTTTCGTAGACGTTAATATAACTTTCTTTCTTTCTTTCTTTCTCTCTCTCTCTCTCTCTCTCTCTCTCTCTCTCTACCCTTGCCCTGCCCTATCCCTCTCCCTTTCCCTCTCCCTCTCTCTCTGCCCCTACCACTCCCCTTGTTCCACCTTATGCCCTTGCTCCTCCCCCAACACTCCCCGCCCTGACCTTTGCCCTTCCACCTCCACCTTAGCTCTCCCTTGCTTGCCCTTGCTCCCAGAACTCCTTGCCTTGCCTTCCACCCTGCTCTCTGCCATCTCGCTTCTGCCCCCGCTCCGAAGTGTTAGTAACCTTGTTGCTATTTATGGCACAGCTGCAAGTGCATACGTTGTCCACTACCCGACCATGGCAACTAGGTGATTGCTCTATGGGACAGTCAAAAAATAGATAGTAACCAGATTTTAGAGATGTGAGAGGGTCTCCCAAGAAAGATAGGTTATCTCCACCATTCAAAAGCTGTGCAAGAGGGGATAGTGAGAAATATTTTGTGATTTGGAGCAGCATTGACAAAGTGAAGGATTTCCATACACAAAAGGGCATGGAGGCGCTCTGAGATGTCTGCATAATGCAGGACCATGATGTGCAAAATGTTAAAGAAATGATGACAACAATGTGTGATGAGGCTATCCAGCAAATCAGGGAGGAGATGGTCAAGAAGATGCAAGCCTTTTTTTGCAAATAAAGTGTGGTTAATTATATTACTTCATAAAAAACCTAACTACAAAGAAGTGCTCATGCTCAATAGACTAGCTGGAGCTGATGCAGAGTCACAAATATACCAAGTATATAAGCCTCTCAAGGCGGTCTAGGGGGGATGGGGGCAAGAAGCCATGGAGGGGGGGTGTATTGCCATTTGGGGCTGCTTATCTGCATCATGAAGAATAGGTCCTGGCCATCCCAGGTGCGCAAGAAGTGAAAACGGAGCTCCTAACAAGAGCTCGAGACTCGTCGTGCACCTGTTTCCACCGGTCGTGGAGGGAGTGGATGATGGAAGTCCAGAGCTCAACCAAAGTCGCCTCTAGTGAAAGGCTCTCTCTGCCAAAAACCTCCTGACATCATACCTTCCAAATGTGCCATCCAGTAAGACTCCCTACAATCTCCCATACCTTAGAGTGGACTACTGTGGGCTTTAGTACCTGGTGGCTGGGTAAAGCTTCCAAACCAACCACTGCGCAAGACCTAGCCTCAATGATGAAGATCGTGTCTTGCATCCCGACCTCATATAGAAGGTGATGATCCTGGTTGATCGCTTGCTAGTAAAAAGCTCCCCATGAGATACATCCAAGGTTGGGTGCCAGAGGGCGGAAAATGCGGCATGCTCCTCTCCACACAAGCTGTGCTGCCTCGACGACCAAAGGCAGTGCTGTGGAGTTTCCAAAAGCTGATGTGGACATCATTTACACCCTCTATCCTGCTGCATCTGGGCTAGCCAACTCCCCACCTCCAGTCCTCCATGTGCGAAAAGCCATAGAAAATACGATACCCTCCTCGGTCTCCAGCTGTCCCATAGGCGGCGCGAGAAAGTTTGATGGAAGGTATCTGTGATGCTGTGCTCCGCCCAATATCTGCTACGCGAAGGCGCCCAATCCATGTCCTCTTGCATTAGTAAATGTTTGCCAATCCTGGCTGTGTACTCTAAGAACCTCAGTGGCTTCTTGGCAATTGCAGTGGCCAGCCATAGCCACTCTCCAGGGTCCCACTCCAGCTCATCAAGTGGCCTGCTCTCCCATATCTAGAGGTGCCACTCCTGGAACTCCTCCCAGAATACATAAGGGTCCAGACCCCAGGTCTTTCCCTGAAGACCGACTACACGAATCCTCCTCCAAGGAAGGACAATGATCTCCTCATCCTGCTCCCCTCTATCAAGAACCAAATGCCCGCCCTCCTACATGGTGAAGAAAATCCCGTAGGGGGCGCCACCTACTCTGCCTGTCACCTATAGGGGGATACTTGCTAGTGAAAATCTAGCAGCCCATACCTCGCAAGGCTCTACCGGCTCTCGGATTGGGGGGTCAAGCCACTCCTGAGGTATCACTGGGTCAATCTCCCTTCTCCTTATCTTCGCTCCTCTTTGACACCGTGATGCCTATTGCAACACCTCCTCATCCACCAATGTATACACCTCTTGCCATGTCTTGATAGTGTGAGTGGGGCCAGCCTCCCAGCTAGCCCATTGGATGTGGGGGCGCTCGCCAATCTGTATTTCATCCCTATCTCTGACTCGGGGGTTCCAGATCACCGGCTTCCGGACTATCTTTTCCTGGCATCCTAGGGGGCTTTGAATTAGGGCCTTACGGAGGCCTTGCCACACACGAAGTACGTTGCAGATGAGGGAGGATTTGGGGGACGTGATGTGGGCCGTGATGAAGATCCATCTCAAGGATGGCCTCCAATCACCACTAAGCCTTGGTTTGCCCTCGTGGAGACCCTCCTGTAGTAGAACCTTCCAGGTCTGCCCTCCTAGCGTGAGCCCCCGGGCTACTAGCTTGCCCAAAAGGGCCAACCTCTGGAACTCTAGGTCTATGAGCCTAAGCTCCCTCTTAGACCGATGCGGGATGATGGTCATCCATGCCACCTTGGCTCGAGAATCCTTGGAACCGTTTGAACCGGCCCAGAGAAAATTCCGCACTAGGCGGCGAAGCTAAGCTACACAAGATGAGGGAAAACACCAGGATGAGGCGATGTACCATGCTATCTCTAGGACCTGGTTGACCGCCAGGGCTCAGCTTGCTAAGGAAAGGCACGCAATACTCTAGGTTGGCTTCCGCTTGATAGAGTTGAGTACGGGAAGAAACTGCTTGGCAGGAGTGATGTTGAGTTCCACCTGAAACCCCAGGTATTGGAGTGCCCTCTGCACACCCATTTGAATCCCAAGTGGATGCCCTACTTCGTGCTAGAGTCCAGGTCAACTGACTTTTGCCAGTTGACACTTCACTGCAGTGCAAAATACCTACAGAGCTAGTCTCACTCTCTTCAGCATGAACTCATCGTTCTCTATATATAGTGCAATATCATTTGCATACTTTGAATCTAACAGCTTTGCCTCCTCCCTCATCGGAAGTCGAAGGCCACGTAGCCCGCTCACACGTGATCGGAGGAAGTAGGACATCACCTCTGCAAAGAGTAGGAACAGATACGGGGCTAGAGTACAGCCCTGTCGGGAAGGCGGAATCTCCTCCCCCCTCCTGCCACCTATGAGAATCCTGCTGGTAGCTAATTTGTAAAGTACAGAGACCCCGCGGATCCATGCCTGCTGGGGGAAGCCCAACCTCACCATGGTGCCCTCTAAGAAGTTATAGTAAACCTTGTCGTAGGCTTTCTCGAAGTCCAAGACAAGTACAACCAATTTGTGACCACTGTGCTGGGCCCACTCAATTGCCTCGAAGAAGGTGAAGACATTGTCTAAGATGCTTCTATCCTTGACAAAACCTGTTTGTGTGTCATGAATGATGTCTAGAAGCACGGGGCAGAGTCGCCTACCGATCATCTTAGCCAGTGCCTTATAGGCTATTGACAACAGGGTGATCGGTCTCCACTGGGATAGTTCCAACCGGTCTCCCCCTTTGGGGAGGAGACTGATAAGGCCTGCTAATAGACTCCTTGGTATCCGTCCTGAGCTGAAAATCTCTTGAAAGGCCAGTAGTAGGGAGTCCCTCACCACCTCCCAGTAGGTAGCGAAGAAGGCCTTATAAAGACCATCCTCTCCTAGGCATTTATGCCCGTCTTGTGCATGGAAAGCCTTCTCTAATTCCTTCTCTTCGAAGGGGTCTAGAAGGGAGTGACCCATCTCCTCTGTGACGAGGGACGGGATGTGGTCCCAAACCTGCTGTCTATAGCCTTGTCCTCTGGCTGAGAGTGCCTCCTGTTGGAAAAGGTGTCTGCAGTACTCTGTGGCAATCGCCATCAGCTCATTAAGATTCTAAGTTCAAATATGCAATAGTATTTCTATAAACTACTTGGATCACTAAAATTTGGATGGTCATTGCCCTAGCTTTTGACCAAAAGTGGCCAATTTATTGGACGTATGTGGTCATCTTTATTATGTTCTTCAAAATGTAGCAAATAGCTTTTTCTCTAGTGGAGGTTGGATATCCTGATCCCTCCCCCCCCCCCCCCCCAAAAAAAAAAAAAGAATGGGTTGATTGCATTCCTAATCTAATATCTCGATGACTTGATTACTACAAGGAGTTGTAGTGAGCAATTGCTCACACTAAAGAGTACATCCTCCCATACTGATCCCGGAGGTTGTGAATCCGATCTCTTGAAGTGCGAGGCTGATAAACTTGGAAAAACTCCATGCACATCGTGTCTCCCTTCCATGCTCAAAAAGCTGCTGAGGTACGGAAGGAAAACTTGGAGCACCTATCCTCGAGGCCGGCGAGGGCTGCCCATGCGTGCACCTATCCTCGAGGCCGGTGAGGGCTACCCATGTGAGCACCTATCGTCGAGGCCGGCAAGGGCTGCCCATGCGTGCACCTCCTGTGCATGGAGAGTGGGGTCCCTTGGTGTCTCCTGGAGAAGTCTCTACATGGCTGCTAGGTCTCGTCGGAGTGCTCTCTCCTCCTCCTAGCTTTGCTGCGTGGCCTGTAGGGTTGTGTCCTGGCAGATCCTGCTCGACTCGGCTAGGACCTGTGCAACCTCCTCTGCGATTCTCTCCCTCTTGTCCCACTCCCTAGTCCAGAGCTGCTCAATCTGCCTCTTCACCTCCTCCCTCATGTAGATCAAGTCAAGGATTGTGTGTCTAGGGCTGAAACTAGGGAATCAAGTGTCAGGAGGAGCGGGCAGTGATCAGACAAAGTGGTGTTCGCCAACTGCCCTATCTGGCCTCCGTGAGAGCACCCCCACTCTCCCACATAGAACTTGTCTAGCCGTTCTAGCAAAACTCTGCCCACCTAGCCGCTTGTATCCCCAAGAGAAGTCCAACGACCTCTCCCTCCTATGGAAAGCTGGGTCCCTTCGGGCATCGTGTGCTCCTACTACGAGGAGGAAGACCTCCCATGCCTCCTGCTCCTCCCCTACCATACCCTGGTAGTTTCTGCCTTTGCCCTGTTGGTCCTCTAGGGCCTCCAGGTTGTTGAAGTCTCCTTTAACAATCCAGGAGTCCACCTCCGGGAGTCCTGTTGCAATCTCCACCTAGAACCTGTTGTGTGCCCTAACCTTCGTAGGGGCATAGACATTGAGAACTCCGAGGCATGAGTCCCCAATATCCAATTTGATCCATAGAACCCTCCTTGCCACAATCGCCCTGTGATCATGTACACAGGCAGTAAGGCTCGGGCCAATAGAGGTGCATACGCCTCCACTCTTGCCGTGGGCACGGATGGGGTACTCCCAGTAAGTGTGTGAACTACCTAGGAGTACCTTCCCTACCCGATGGTCCTGGGCGAGGGTGAGCTTGTGCTTCTACAGAAGTAGGATGTCGATCCGTCTAGCCGGTTGCAACTCCTGCCGAACAATAACTTTCTGGAACCACATGCCCCATTGTAGTGGAGACTATTCACATTCCAGGATGCAAGATGTAAGCTCATAGGGAAACCTGTGGTTGACTGAATAGGCATCTGCTCGGTGTGGAAGCTGCTAATGAAGAGGAAGAGCTATGGGGCTTGCGAACATGCTTTGCTGCAGGCTTGGAGGGCGAACTCCACAGATCATGGGGGTGATAGATGCTCCAGGTGGTAGGGCATATATCAGCCAGGTTGAGAGTCATGACTCTGTACACTGGTAGAAATGAGCAGCCTGTGCTAGGGGCCACTCCATCACATCCATCGGTGCTCTCCATTGTGGAGGGGCTCGAAAGATAATGCTCAAGTGTGGGACCTTGGCACCAGTCCACCAGTTAATGTCCATCATGCAACCTAGCCACTACTGTGAAAATAGTGCTAGTCCCCCTTCTCCCATCCACTGGGATATGTGGTTTTCCACGGGACTCTTCACCTCCTCTATCTGTGTCATCGTCCAGTCTCCTGAGTGAGAGGTCTGAAGGAAAAAGGCATAGTTTGGTCCATCCAGTGGTGCTAGTAGATGGACCTTGCTACTCCTTGACTTGCGTACCACGAAGATGCCCAGCTGCAGAGGTAGTGGAAACTCTCCTTGCTCCGCAACTCTCAGGTAGGACCACGGACCATTGCGAAAAAATTCCTGTGGTAATAGTTGCACTTGTCTTGAAAAAGTATGACGAGCGGTAGGGATAGATGAGTTGGTGGTTGTGTGGGGAGGTGGGGGCAAGGTTGCTGGTGAGTGGAGGATGTAGGCGTATGTGGCTCATCACCTTCTATGGGAAGAGCGGGGATGGGTAGGGGGGGTTCACTTGTACCGGGTGCGGATGAGGGGGGATGATCTGTGTGGGAGATGGTGGGGGGGGGGGGGGGGAGGAAGATTGAGGGATGGTGGGGTGGTCAGAGGTACGTGGCGGGTGTTGGGGGGGGGGGGGCGGTGGCCTTGGAAGGGGGGCGTGTGGGCTAGGGTCGGTGGGGGATCCATGGGGAGGGGGGGGGGCAGGTGGGTGTGGAGGCTACGGGGTGCTTTGCCGAGGGGCTATCGCTTGCCCTCTTGCTCCTTGTTGCTGTGGCTGTGTCTGAGGGGCTGACTGTGGCCCCCCCTGCCGTCTCCCTCTGTGTTGTCTCTGGACCCGTGTAAAACTTTCAGCATCCACTTGCGGGCCTATCGGCAAAGGCGCCTTGGCTTTGAAACGCATGCAATTTGCTGCCTGATGCCCAAAGTCATGGCAGAGTAGGCACTGCCCTGGTTACCCAGTCACAATGACTTGGTACCTAAAGGAGTGCCCTTTTGCCTCAATCTCTAGGAACTTTGGTATACTCTTTGTATCTTTCATGGCCACATGTACCTTTGGGACTCCTGCAGAGCTGTCACTACATCCGCGAAGGAGGCAAGAAGAACTGTGTCGAAGAGCTGTCCAAAGTCCTTCACTAGCTAGCGGTACTCTACCGCTAGTTCGGGGAAAAGTAAAGTGACCGGATGTGTAAGAAACCTCGTATGGAGCGCAAATGTCTCCACTGTGAAGCCATTGTACCAAGGAACCATGTAAATGACCCCATTCGTGGAGGCATAGAGTAAGCTATCCACTAGCTCACGAGCTGTGTCCGCAGAGGTGAGTCGAACCTTGAAGATCCCTTGACCCATGAGGACTACCTCCGCGATTTGCACTGTGCCAATGCGCAGCGTGGAGTGAAGCCAATCTTGAAGTTGGGCCCTCGATGGGGAGTGCCCTACGACCTGACCAAAGATTGCTGTTTCTTTCAACTCCAGCTCTATGGCATAGGTGGCTAAGAGCTGTTCCTTAGAGAGGACGATGCGCAAGGTGTTTGACTGGGGGGCACTTGCAGAATGCACCGGCGTTTGACTAGAGGTTTCCATTGCATGTCCCTGTTGAGAACCTATCTATCACGTTGCTTTACCCCCTAGTGGGGGGGAAGTTGCTGCAGAGGGAGGGAGCAACTGGGGGGGGTGGTGATGGGGCGAAGAGGAGGGGGAGTGCCGGTGGTGGGTCTGCCAGATGGGGCCGAGTGTTGCAGGGCGGAGGAGGTGGGGGCAGTGCAAGGGGACCATGGGGCGGGGGGGAGGGGGGTTGGCATGCCACGCATGCCATTGGGCTACAGGTGGGGGAGACGGCGGGTAGGGCACGCGCCACTGGGTTGCCGGTGGGGGTGATGGGCTGCAGGCCGGGGGGGGAGTGTTGCAAGTGATGGCGACAGGTAGGAACATGGGGCAGGCGCGAGGGAGCAATCGGGTGTGGGGTAGTAGGCGTGATGTGACGGGCAGGGGAGAAGATGCAAGCCTGACATAGGTACAAATTGAAATTAGTGAGCTGAAAGCACACACGATGGAGGAGATCAACACATGGGCAGCCATATTGAAACAAGCAGTTGAAAACTCCAAATGGATCAAAGTGGTAAGGAAGACCCCAACAAAGAAGAGTTTGTGAATGCAACACTTGAAGAGAAGAGAAGGAAAATTAAAGCCCTATGTGTTTGGGTGGTTGGATGGTAACAGGGAGACAGCCCTTTAGAAGATGCGAAGAGCATATGTGGAAAGATGGGAGTAGAGCACCCCTCCACAATGGAAAAGGCATGGCGAGTACATAAGGACCTAGAAAAGGGCAGGCCCCCTATCCTCAAATTTGCTGATTTGGAGTCATGGCGAGCCTTCCTCCCAAAAGAAAGGCCCTTGAAGGGGAAAAAGTCTATCTTTAGGATGATATCACACGAACCTAGGTAGCCCACTATCGGGAATGCATGCCATAGATTATGAAGGCTTGCAAAGCGGGAAAATGGGCAATATACCGAGATGAACATAGCATTTTCACAAATAGGTGCTAATGATGGAGTGTGGCCTATGAGACACACTTGCAATTTGTAGTGTAGAAGTGTAATGGAGCTATGAGGACTGATGCAAGTCTATTCCAGGAGACCTTCACTGACAGGAACATCATCTTGTATATAGAGACACACCAGAGCACGGCCATGCATTTATCAAGGGTGAGAGGCTGCAAATAGGAGACAATATGTTGTCCTAGAGCCCGATCACGAGGGGGGACCAGAGGGTCTAGGGGAGTGGCTGTACTATATAGAGAGGAGCTATAGGATATTATGCAAGTCATGTAGAGTGATGAGGAGGCTCCCTTGATGTGGATCCGGATATATACAAATCATCCTCGTGACATATACATTGCAGTGTGCTACTTCACTCCAACAAACTCACCATATGCACCCCAAGGAGAGTTACCATATCTACCACTATATGAGGATATCATGCATTACTCTAGCATAGGTGATGTCTTATTGGCTAGGGACTTCAATGCTTGCATAGTACAAAGACAGGTCCCCTTCTTCGAGAGCGAGGAGCACATGTATAGAGAGAAAGCACCAGAGGAGATGGGGATTAGCTGAATGTCATAGGACACAACTAAGTGCACAAGCTATGGTGACCACCTCCTAGCCTTGGGAGGTGCACATGGATTAGCCATCCTTAACGGCTTGGCCAGATGGCGAGGATCGGATGCTCTATATGCTTTCCACATAAGCATGTATCGAGACATGTTGGAGGAGGCCCCTCTAAAGGATCTATACAAAGACTATGAGCGAGCACGATGGACTATCTTTTAGGGCCCTTATCTCTCAATCGTGACATATAGTCTTTTAGAGTCTCCCCTCACTGGTAGTGGAAGCTGACCATGCTTACCTACAATTTACCATTACTTGTAGACATGATCTGATCTCTCTAGTGAGCAATCACTAGAGATTCCCTAGATAGCACTTCACTAGACTAACAATGAGTGCCTATGTAGATCATCTCTACTAGAGCCTGCAGTAGATAGATCCCCGTATGCCTCTGCAGGAGTTCATAGTATAACTTGCCAAAGCATTTTACTCCTTAGCTGGCATGTATTTTTCTCATGCACATCCTCATTCCACCCCTCCAAGCAAGAATGTGCCACAGAATAGCTGGTATGACGAGGAGTGCAAGGAAACTTGTCTTCATCTTTAGCAAGGTGAAGCACAAGGGACCTATACACACAGTGAGGGATGCTTGATCTTTCATCACCTAATGCATTGGGAGAAGAGGGCATATCTATCCAGATTAGAGCACGAGTTTTACCAACCATTTTTGGGGTAGGACAATAGGAGCACCTAATCCATACATCCATTACTTCTGTAGATACGTGGCATACATATGCCACCTTATTGTATGAGGTACTAGGACAACCCCTTTGTTTCGATCAATAGAGGAAAAGATCCATGTCATCCACCTTCTTCATTATAGCGAGGGTTGTGATGCCAGTGACAGAATCTAGAATGGTCAAGCCCAGGACCATGATGAACTGGTAGTAGGGCACTTGTTACATGCTAGATATATACTTGTGCCCCTTCTAGCCCACTTGTTCAACAAGACCTATGTGAAGGCTTAGTTGCCAATTGGTCAGCTAATACTCTAGTAGCAATCCTAAAAGCTAGAGACCCCATGGTTCTCATGAACTACCGAATGGCCATGGTTGGCCACACGCTAGCCAAGCTTGATGGATATGTACTAGAGTATGAGCTAAGAAAATGGGTAGAGAAGCACCAATATTGGGCAGTTGGAGAGGTAGGACTTTAGAGAGGATACTCCACTTTCATCATATCCTCACACTCTGAGCCATCATTGAGGAGAATAGGGCACAAGGGAGGCGGGTATATTGTTGCTTTGTGGATTTCCGTGAGGGCTTCAACATAGTACCCTGTGCCAAGCTGATGTTGAGAGCTATAGGAGCTAGAGGTCATGACTAAGATGAGATGGGTAGTAGTAGCAATATATGAGACTGTCACAAGATAGATATGAGCACTGGGAGGGTTGTCGGAGGAGATTACTAGTATTGTTGGAGTGAAACAGGGATGCTCACTCTCATCTATCTGTTTGAGCTTTATATTGAAGAGATATCAGATTACATTGATAGACTTGGAAGCGAGGGATTCAGCTTCAGAGGGGCATTGATATCCATATTATTCTATGTAGATGATACAGTCCTCGTTTCCAGCACAACGGATGGATTGCAGTGCCATGTAGATGCACTGCAGGCTTTCTATTAGGACATGGATCTCATAGTGAACCTTGGGAGAACCAAGGTTATGGTAGTGTTTAATACCTCCACCTTGTGGATTCAACGATTAATGTACCCTTTCATATATGGAGAGGAGATAGTGGGGGTGATCTAGAGATATGTTTACTTGGGGATTTTTAGGGCTGAGATTCACTTTGAGAGGGGCATCGTAGGATAGCTTGGCATAGGCTATGCGGTTCTAGGGTTGATGGAGAGACAATACCCTTGCATACAATTTAAAGAGCCTCGAATGAAGCTCTAGCTCTTCAACACTTTGGTCACACCAACACTTCTATATGGAGTCTCTACATGGGGATTGAGCCTCTATCATACGAGAAAAGCCACATAGAATCAATACCCAGGGGAGAGGAGATATATGAGGGATGTGAATAGATGGAGAGACCCCCATTACTGATGATTTCATGGATGATTCAGAGTAAGTCCTCTGTACCACATGAGATCATTAGAGTAGAGATGGGAGCACTTGGAAGTGCCAATCTAATGTTTTTTGGATAGCAAGGCATGTATGCAACGATGGGGCAGCAATGGTACTTTGGTGGTGGCACTAGTTTCCACACTATTATATTTTTGGAACCTTACTTAATATGTGGATTAATTTCTAATCACGTGGTCAAGTAAATGTTGCACATGTGAGGTGTAACTGGGGTTAGAGTAAATTTACGAGCCTGGGACTCAAGAAAATCATGGGATATCAAGTTGCTATAAGTTATACTGCATAGGTACTTGATGGTATTTAGGGCCAGTTGTTGGCCTAGGTTATTCATTTGGCCATAAGTGTCAGTTAATGACACTAGAGAAGTGGCATTTAATGGTACCTAATGCCAATCTGATGGTCAAAGGTACTTGATAGTATTTGCGGCCAGTTGTTGGCCTTGGTGATTCATTTGGCCATAAGTGTCAGTTAATGACACTAGAGAAGTGGCATTTAATGGTACCAAATGCCAATTTGATGGTCAAAGGTGGCGCAAAGACACTTGTGAATGGAAGTTGCCTAGCCAATTTAATTATTGGCCAGTCAAATTATTTTTCTGAGCATTGAGTCAGCTTTAGAACTTGAGTGAGTTGCTTATTAAATAAAACTTTCAAATGATCATTAAACCTTTGAAAAATTGCACATTTTCTAGATTCCTCTACAAATTACACATTTCTCAATATTCTTTTGCCTTGTTCTTGAATCACATAACCCATAGTATTGTCCAATGTATGCTTGATGTCAAATCTTTCATTGTTGGTAATGGTGAAAAAACCATTTGGGAAGGCTATCACTTGTTAAAAATATCCATGCAATATTGAAAAACGTCTTTAGAGGGTAGGAGAAGACCAATCAACAGCAAGTGATAACATCTACAAGCTGTTGAGACAGGGCAATAGGAGTAAATGATTGATTTTTTTCAGTTTGCATCTACAAGCTATTGAGAGAGGGCAACAGCAGTAAATGACTGATTTTCTGTAGTTTTTCGTGAAGAAAGTCTAAATTTTCTCTCTCCTCAGCAGTCTCTCTCATCTCCCAGCCTTTCTACAACTTTGCTTCGAAGATTGTAGTATTGAGATCACCAAAGACTGAGAAATTTCGTATTTCTTTGTTGTAAACCCTTATTTGCAGTAGAAATTAGGGTTTAGCAACAGCCTCAGGAAGCGTGCCAAAAATTGGAAGCTCCAAGGCTTGGATTCGACAGGGTTGAAGCTGTTTTCAATTAAATTGAGGTGGAGGGGCCAATAGATCAATGAAATTGGGGCATTTTCCATCTTCATCAAAGCGAGTGAAAGCCAATTGAGTGCCCAATCAAGGGACAAATCAGATTGAAGACTTGTCGGTCATTTTGGGCAGCAAGGGGAGCTGCAATACCGAAAGGGATTGGGAGAATCCCATTGTACATCAACTTCTTTATTAATTAAGTTAAAGAAATATCAAAAGGGGCGCTAGTTTTGGGGCCAACATGGTGTCCATTGCCAAGATTGTAAGTTATTTTGCATTTTTCAATTTTATAATAAACGTTACTGATGTAACTAAATTGTAATTAGGAAATTACCACCCATGCACAAAAGGAAGGCTGGTTTCATTTGCATACGTCTTAGGACCTGCCCTTAGGTCAGGCTTAAAGAAGTGAATTGGGAATGTAGAGAAGTAATATGTTTTGTGGCAGCACTGTCAAAGTACCATACATGTGAATCCACAGGAGTCATGTAAAGAAGGGTCATAACTGTATTGTGCACTAAATCATTATGTATCCTATATATTATTGGTAGATTCTGACTTAGAAGGAGAGACATTTGTAAATAGCCATAGTAAACTCTTCATTTTTAGTCTCTTTTGCAGCCAATTTAGGACGGTTGACATGATCTTTTAACTTACAATACCTGCAAAATATTAGATTCTGTTTTTTCTTCTCATTCTTATGAGCTTTCTTTTTCCAAGGAGCATGTGTAGGTTTTTGCTTACCAGTAGAAGAGGAAGCTTTACCTTTACCTCTTTGACTAGCTACAAGAGCTTGGTATGCAATATGCATAGTGGACATGTTTTGCCTAGATTGTTCTTCTTGTAGCAAAATAGAAAGCAACTTATCAAATTACAAAAGATTCGAATTTCCTTTCATCATTAAAAGAAAAGTACATGCAAAACTCTGATAAGAATGAAGAGACCATTAAGAACAATTTGCACAAGTGTTGTGTTTGGCAAAATCTCATTTGCAGCAACCAAGTGCTTCTTAAGATCTTTGATCTTTGTCAAAAAACTATTCGTAAATTGACCTTCATCATATGTTCACTCTCTAACTGCTTAAATAAGTAAGCAACATGGGCTTTATTTCCTTCTTGATACAAATGGGCAAGAGTAAACCAACCACCCTTAACTATCTTACATGAGCCAATTTGTGGGATCATGGTATGTTTAACAGACAATGCAATGAAAGCATGAGCCTCTACATTTGTTCTATCCCAATGATTGTTCTTGAAACAAAATAGAAATCAACTTATCAAACGACAAAGCATTTAGATTGCCTTTCACCATGAAATAAAGAGTTGATCTAAAATTCTGACAAGAATCAAGAAGACCATTGAGAATAATTTGCACAAGTAAACTGTCTTGCAAAATTTCATGTATAACAATGAATTATTTCTTAAGATCTTTGATCTTTGTTAGAAAACTATCCATGGAGTCACCTTTATCCATATATTCACTCCATTAGTACTTATATAGCTAAGCAACACGGGCCTCATTTCTTTCTTGATAAAAATGTGCAAGAGTATCCTAAGCATTCTTAGCAATCTTACATGAGCCAATATGTAGGATCGTGGTATGTTTAACAGACAATGTAATCAAAGCATGAGCCTCTTGATCTTTTCTACCCCAATGAATTTGCTTAGGAGTAGGTGGTGGTGGTGCTCTAGCATTAATTGGAGCAGAACTTGAACCTCCAACATCCTCGACAACACCTAATTCTATCGCTTTTGTTGCACTTGTAGCTTTCGAAACACTGCTAGGTGTCTTTCAATTCTATGCATAACATTCCAAAGCCCCTTTGCAACCAAGACATAACGCATCATACAAGCCCATAGCAGATAGTTGGTTTCATTCAACTTGTTCTTCGTAGCCAACATATGGAATACATCATGGTTTCTTGTCATAGCCATTGACTATACTCGATGCAAAAGTTGTTTGTAAAGAGGAAAATTTGCTCAAAACCAATTTTTCTTAATAGCTATCATATGGAATATATCATTGTTTCCAGGCGTAGCCATTGACTATACTTGATGCAAAATTGTTTGTAAAGAGGGAAATTTGCACAAAACAAACTTGTCCTATCTAGTACAATATAAAGAAGATTGTAAGGGTTCTTACTTGTAGAATTGAGTGAAGGAAAAATTTTGCATGAAAGGACGAGATAGCATGTGTAGTAGTGATAGGAGTGCAAATGGAGACCAAAATAAACCTAGATCAAGAATCTAATGATGCCATGCCCTTAGAGGTTCTCACATTGTATCTTGTCCCAATCTGAGGAAATCTAGCAAAGGGTGTTGATGACTTTGCCCAAGAGGTCAAAGCCTGCTTCAATATCAATTGTTGGATCTAGATTTGTAAGAATGCAAGTATAGAGCTCGGAGAAGAAGAGGCTCGAGGGAGCACAAGTCAAAGTATATTGAGAAGTATCAATAGAGAAAAGCTAGAAGACTGTGTATGCCCTGAAAGTGAATAGGCATATATAAACGACTGGGGAAATAAACCCTCCTTAAGCAAGAAAAAAACACCTAGGTGGTCTTAAGTGTGTCCATACACATCAGTACCAAAATGGTAACGCTCATTGATGCATAAGCATGGGCCAAGGCCACTAATATTGTAGTGATTGGACTTTCTAATATGATATGTAATCTGTACTAATAGTAACAATGCAATTTGCACTCAAGTTTCTGTATGATATATTGAAAATGTTGATGATTGTGAGACTTCACCATAATCCTTATGAGGTACTCGACCTGTCATGGATGTACTCAAAGTACCAATGGGCTTTGACTTGATGCACGTTGGCATGCATTTTAAATGAACTTTAAGGTGTTAATCATTAGGGTGGATACCTAAGAAGATTAGTTAGGTATTCTAGATTGAATTTATGTTTGCATGTTTGTGTTAATCGTGCTTTTCATGCAAGATGTTTGAAAGAATGCTCAAGGCAAGGTGATTTGATTGTTGTGATTGAGAAAGTCCCATACTTGTAGGATGTGTAGTATAACATTAATCTTGAACCCAAATTGGTTCTTAGCCATAATACTAAAGGATACTATCCTATCATATTCGGAATAGTTGCTCAGCTGGAAGAATTGCCAAAGGTAAAGGTTATATAGGAGTCATCATGCTTGCTTAACTTTTGCTTTACTTTATCTTCGAGGATATTATTGAGAAAAAAATTCATTCATAAGGGAAAAAGTGTTACATCCTTCGACATCCTAGATGGGTGCGGCACGTCCATAGCATTTACTAGTGATTGTTGACGGTTTGGTCACTAGGAAAAGGTGGTTACTTGCATCAACATAGGTTGGGTATATGTTGATGAGCTAAGAAATGTATTCCATTTTGATTAGTTACTTAAACAATCCCAAAACAAGCATAATTCAACGAAAACCCTAAAATAGGGAACGGTTTGAGAGAGTTCAATGAAACCCTGATTTGGGAGGGTCCATTCTCATCCATAAATAGACAGGCTACCCCCATTCAGTCTCATCTCTTCTGTGTAGGTTTCTCACCCTTGTATACAAATCTCAGCCATCAATCTCCCACTACGTGGCAGTCCAGTCTTCGCGACTGCTACTGTCACCTCGTTCTACTGCGGCATTTTACGACTGCGTTTTACTGCGGCTTTCTACTGCTGCGTTTTATTGTCGCATTTTACTGCGGCATTGTACTGCAATATTCTATTGCAGTATTCTACTGCTACATTTTGCTGCTTCATCCACATCATTAGGTATCATCCTCTACAGTTGCCTCAGTCTCCTAACACTCGTGATCAACGTTTGGTGTTTCTCTCACTCTGTCACTCCAATTGGTGGTCGCAACACTTGGGGATCCGTCTCCAGTGGACGTCACTCTCCGATACATTGCTCTCCCCTTGCGCACACTATATACTCTTACATTCATTTACAATATTCATTCACTTCAAGGTTTTGTTCTTTCTATCCTTTTTTGTGTTTGTGTTTGAGTTTTGAGTTTTGCGTTTTAGGGTTTAAGTTTTGCTTTCTGTTTGCCTCCACCCTTTTCTTCACATGGTATCAAAGCTAGTGCTTTTATAAAGAGTATCCTACGGATATTGTGGAGTGCTAGTCTTTGCACAAATCATAATGTCACAAACACCTTTTTCTCGTGACCCCTTGATGTCTTATCAGGCTTCTCCATCATTGGAGGACTTGAGGAGGCATTATGGACTCGGTGAGGAAGATGACACTCCATGTTCATCATCACCATCACCCTCCATGTTTACACCCATGCCAGATATTCCAGATTTCATTAACCTCATAGTGGAGGAGTTTGAGGAGTACCTACACAACAAGTATGGATCAAAAGACGTCCATTCTTTCAAATTTGCTACTCCTTTTGGACCGATTGGTGAGACTGGCCACCTTTTTGATCATGGAGGCAATACAACATTTGGGACGATTGGCGATCCATCATCATCTTTGCCAAGCCTTGTGCTAGGTTTGTACAACCCTTTTGAGTTGTTTGAATCAAAACCCTCTCCTCTTTTGCCTTTTGGTGTGCAGGATCCGAATGGCCAAATGTATGTAAATCTTAACAGAGGGGGGCTAAGAAACAAACATTCATTATCAAGTATACCTACATCTTTTGTTTCATTTGAGCAAGTCAATTACTCTTCTTCTCTCTCTCCCATCCCATCCTCTTCTCTTGAAGCCATATCACACTCATTTCAAAACCTCAGCTCACATTTTGCATCCGCTTCTACCACATTGGAAGTTGGACCTTCTGTCTCCACTCCTAGCACATTCTCATTCTCTATTCCATATTCACATCATCATGGTGCCTTGTTAGGGGGCATTTCACCTCTCAACACTGTCACCTACCATTTTCCACAAGCCATTCTGTACTATGGGCCTTCGCTATAGAGAATGCCACCCTCTAACATAGATTTCTCTACCTTTCCTCATGTAGGCACATCTTTTTCTATTGGGACGGCTGTAATGGGCATTTCTCTCACTACCCCCGGCTACAAACACCCCATGACCTCTTAGATGCAAGGATTCCCTTCCTTTGCTTATGGTGCGTCGTCTCACTTTCCATGGGTCACTCCTACAAGGATTTCCATCCTCTGCTACACATGTCTCTATCCCTCCACCATGGGGTCCTCATGTGGCACAAATGCCCATGTCTAGTCATCCCATGTATACATTTGGATCCATCGTGTACACTTTTTGAATGCTTGGTGGGCACAATGGGACCCATTGCCAAGTGTACTCCTTTCCACCACAATATCCACACTATCCACCTTATCCAAGTGCTACCACTCCTGTTGCCTTGGCCAAGAATGAATTTATGGATAAGACTCATTTTAGCGGGTCGAATTTTACTACTTGGTCAAACTATATGCAACAAGTGCTTGAGTATTAGGGTCTTTGGGACCTTGTTGTTGGTCTTGAACCTATGCCTAGTCTACGTTGATTACATTGGTCTATGGAAAGCTCGCAATGCCACAACCAATGATTAGATCCATCAATGGAGAGCTCGCAATGCCACAATGAATGTCGAGATCTGATGCAAGGTTTGCTTCATGAGTTTCACTCTTAGTTACATCTCTTTCCTCTTGCATCAGAACGTTGGAGGCATCTCGACTGCTATGTGGCCAGAGATTGTACTCTGCATATAAACATCGACTTTGAGTTTCAAGAATTTTCCATCAAGGAAGGAGATGATGTGAATGTCAAGTTGGTTGAATATTGGAGGTTACTAGCTGAGTTTGCCACTATTGGGTCTCCGAAGTCAGATGACGGTTAGGTCATGTTCTTCTTGAACAAGTTGCTTGACAAATACTTTGATATTATCTAGCACATTATCTCACTTCCTAGATTGCCAACCTTCTATGAGTTTGAGTGTCAGTTCTTGTGTTACATGAGGCTGCATGATCAAGTCCACAAGAACTCCTCCACTTACATCTATTCACAAAGGCATCGGTTCGTTGCCTCTCTTCGGGAGGGAAGACCAACATGGCAAGAACTCGCAAGATGCGAAGGCAAGCTAAAAGAAGGGTGATACCACTTCCTCCAACGGAAAGAAATAACCTTGATCCCTTTGGCAACAAATTTCTAAGAAAAATAGAAGTTGCACTCATTGGCAGAGGTTGGGCCATATGGACGGGAGTGTCGTACCAAGGCCCAAGGTCTTTCTCCTGGAAAACCACAACAGACTACTACGACTACACAGTCTAGTGGAGCTATGCTTCCCCTTGTTGCCCCATCTACTCCTTCTACCCCCAGGACTGTTGGACATGTGGCACATGGACAGCCTCAACGGCCATTCTACTCTACTCTTGAGGGGTTGATTGATTGGTTTGCTAGTGCTGATCCTATTGTACTTTATGCATCCCTTCTTAGGAACTCCACTATACCTTCTAGGCCTTCTTCCCCACCTCGCCATATACAATGGTGGCCACACACTTAGCCTTTCATTTTCAAGTCTTCCGCTGCATTTACACACATATACACATTTACATTATTGCATTTGTTCATTCAGTTCATTTTTCATTTTAGTTTGTTTTTCTTTTTAGAGCATCTCACTATTGACCTTTGTGATTGTAGATCTTACTCTCTTTTGCAAACTTTGTTTTCAGTGCAGGGCTAACATACAGGTTTGTCTAGTCCTACTTGGGCTGGAGACATGGGATGCACACCATTCCATTCATGGTTTCATCTTCCTAGGAGTTTTGCTTTTCTATCAGTATGGAGGCTTTCCCTCTCGAGGCTCGTACAACATCTCTCTTGATGCTATCATGGCTGTGACTTCTACCTCGCTCTTCCATTCAGGAGGTCTCTTCTCATCATGGTTCTTGGCACCACATGAAGACCGACATTTGGCTCCTCTTCCTCCTTCGGCATTGCCATTCTAGATTGAGAGGGAATTCCTATCCTTCTTGGTATCTACAAGTTTCGGCACTTGTCTTTGATATCTTCGACATCGGCGCATCCCCCCCCCCCCCCCCCCCCCCGGGTTGTACCTTCACCCTTTGCATTGCATGATTTCATCATCTTTGTACTAGGGCACTTGGGTAAGTGAACAATTTTCCTACGAGGAACATTGACCAAGTGGCATTTGCTACATGGGCATTTCACAACATGTAGTATACTCATTGTGCAGAGCACCACTAGATGGATCCTAAGTTGTTTCGATTGGTGGTTTGTATACCACACCACCATTACTTCCTCACCATTTCCTCACCATTGATATCCTTGAGTGGATGGGTAGCTTCTTTGTTTTGTGATGGGTTGGACCTAACCATCCTTTCTCATTTTCGCGTCTTCCACTCAATGGACTACAAACCATCTCTTACTTCAAAAAGAAAAATCAAGTTCATTGTAGTTCCATCTGCCTTTGTAGGGTTTGGTAGACCATTGGGTAGCTGATGAGTACCCTTTGTCCGATGTCCTGTCCCCTCTCTGGGGTGACTACTTGGACTTCCTTTGTAAGATAACTATTGCTTGTGTTGTCTTGGTAGGCCATTGGGCAGCCATTGTGCACCCTTTGTCCGATGCCTTGGTTGCGTTGGGATAGGACGCCTTGGACAAACTAGGTTGGCCTTCTCTTTTCACCCTATTTTGGGCCTAAGAGGGGGTGTTGAGCTAAGAAATGCATTCCATATTGATTAGCCACTTAAATAGCCCAAAAACAAGCTTAATTTAATGAAAATGCTAAAATGGGGGGTGGTTCGAGAGAGTTCAGTGAAACCCTAATTTGGGAGGATCCATCCTTATCTATGAATAGAGAGGTCCAACCTTTCATGCAGGTTTCTCACCCTTGTGTGCAAATCTCAGCCATCAGTCTCCCACCACGTGGCGGTCTAACCTTCATGACTATTGGTATCACATTGTTCTACTGTGGGGTTTTACTGCAGCGTTCTACTGCTACTTTTTGTTGCGGCGTTCTACTACTACGCTTTGTTGCTTCATCCACATCATTAGGCATCATCCTTTGCAGTTGGCTCAGTCTCCTTGCACTCCCATGATCAACGTTTGGTGTTTCTCTCACTCTGTCACTCTGACCGGTGGTCACAACACTTGGGATCCGTCTCCAGTGGATGTCACACTCCGACACATTGCTCTCCCCTTGGGCACACTGTATACTCTTACATTCATTTACAGCATTCATTCACTTTAGAGTTGTGTTCTTTCTATCCCTTCTTCTCTTTGTGTTTGAGTTTTGAGTTTTACGTTTAGGGTTTGAGTTTTACTTTTTGTGTCTGCGTTTGTCTCGTTGTGGTTTTGTCATGGTCGTACACTATGTTTCCTTAGTGCAATGCCTAGCAGTGCCTCTACACTCTCCTTCATAGTATGCACAAGTAATGACATGTGATGGTGGTAGTTGTCCCTTGGATGTGTGTGGGCAATGGTGTGGCAGCAATGTTGATGGCGTGATGCCCAGATAGGTGTGTGCTAGGCTTCCTTTGTTAGGTTTGTCTCACAAGAGTACATTGTTAACATTAGCTATTTAGTGGTCAATCTTAGGTTGGTAGCCATATGCCATTGGTCAATCAGCTCTCTAGATCTCTATGACCAACCATAACACAACTCGCATATGCCACTAGAGATTGAAACAAACACAAGTATAATAGACATGAATTAGTGCTTGCATGCCACATGTCCAAGAGACACAATTCTTGATATAAATGAATGGTGCTATAAGGTGAGTTTCAACCTAGAAAACACAAGTTTACGGATCAAAAATACAATGATCGGCCGTCAAGAACTCTTGCATGACCACGAAGAACACAAATCTGGAAAGTAAAGCACATGATCACATTAATTAATAAATGATTAAGTGAACACAGTCACCTCCTCACTCTAATCCTGCAAGCTGCTAGGCAAGTTCAGTAAGTGTGCTTAGTTACCATATTGGAAGTGTCATCCAATCGTGTGTGTATGTACATGCGTGAAACATCACAAGATCATGCACTTAGTAGAAAGATGATGTAAAGCATAAAGAAAAGCAATGAGGACAATGTAAAGCGAGCCACAAAGTGTACACTCAAAATGATAGAAAGGAGCCAAGTTTGTATCACCAACCAAGAGCAAACGGCATTGGGTGAATCGATGTATTTGGGAGATGCCTTTATAAAGCCTAACAAATGTATGAGACTCTAGAGAGTTGGCCATAGAAGCTCAGCTCCAAAGTGATGGAGTTCGGACTTGGTGTGCAATTGCAGTTTGGCAAGGTGGATCTCATGTCTATTGATGAAACTCACAAACTTCATCTTTTAGAAGCAATTTGCTTATCACTTTTGCACGCTAGTTTAAAGAAGGATAGTGATCAAGTCACTCTTGTGTTCCGATTTTTGCTCTAGACTTATAGATGGAAATGCTGGTTTAGTTGATTGGAAGTTGCAATTTTTCTGATTCTAGTATTTGAACCAAATAACTCTTTGTGATTTTAGGATATTGATGCAGGTTTCTGCTGTACTCGAGGTGAAAACAGACGGTGGGAAGTTGTCAATAGACAAGGCTATTGGAACAACAATGCATATCGATAGTGGTGGTGGTAATGTGGCCATTGGTTCTTCATATGGAGATGGTAATGATGACAGCATGCCTGATGGAGGCTTGAAGTTATGACTGATAGGAAGCTCCATTGCTAAGGAACGATTGTTTTATAAGTCTCCAGTTTCTCTTGATACATTTTTATTGCAAAAGTCGAATGTGAGCCTTTGTTGCATTGCTCTTCCTGTAAATCCTTGTTTTGAGTCTCGAGAATGCAAATCTCCACTGTTTTGGTTAGTCTTCCTTGTATTTTTCTTGTCATTTTTAAAAGTCTAGAAGTATTCACATGTTTGCTATTTAAAAATGCAAGGTAAACTCTAGCTAATTTACACAGTGCAAGTGGAAAGTTTGTTGCAGGAGATTGTTTTAGTGACACGATCCAGCTGCCTTGCATTTCAACTCCTCAACTAAGACATGGAATAGCTCTCATTATGCCCGAACCTATTTGAAGTAGATGACATTAGCAGACTAAAGGTGCACCCATGGCAGTAGGCAGATAGGTTCCGCTATGGCACTGCAAACTCTGTTTTTGTTGTACACGTGCACACTTTATTTGATGCAACCATTGTATTGAGTTATATCAGTGTACAGAGATGACTATGTCCAGTGCAGACACAGCCAAGTCAAAAACATTGAAAAAGGAGAGGAACCAGTGCTGGTCAATATCTTAGAGTCTATGACTCTATAGCAGTCACAAAGGGACTGCTGCAGAGATCCCTTGAAGAAAGTAAAAGATTTAATGGTATGATCAATGACCACATGATTCTGAGGTTTGCAAGTGGTCCACACTGTCCCAAACTTGATCTGAGCTAAGAGTTGGGTGTATCCTGTCAAAGCAGCTGTGACAATACCAAAGATCCAAACATATTGCTAGGTTACATGAATAAGCACTGAGATGGGCACAGTCAAATAGCGAACAAAGCATGTTGTGCTGAAGCTCTCTCTCTAATTGTTGACCCTGTCTCAATGCCTAACTGCCATTGTGCGGGCCACTGTCCCTTCCCCCTCACATAATACCTTCTCTTTTCTCTTGCTTCATTTCCCTCATGCTGCTTCTCTTTCTTTTGCCATTCCCCTAGTTGTGCCATACATGGGCATTGCCTTGCCTATCCCAGCTGGTTGCGCCTCATGTTTGTGCCCGTCCCACCACCCAAACTCTTCCTTTGCTCCCACCTCTCCTCCTTGTTTCTGCCCACCACTACCTGCTCCCATAGTTTTACCCACCTCCATCTCCTTGTTTTTGTACATTGCCACTGCCTCTCTAGTGTCAGATCACGCCACCTCATGACTGCTTGCCTTGTAGTGGTGTTCACCCCTGTTTTGGCCTGTAGGCTCTTGGCATGGCTGGCCTCTTAAGCACACATAATGGAAGCCTCCTGTTCCACACTGATATGACTTGTAGTTGAACCCAAGTCAACAACCTTATGGGTTGTCTCATTTGAGGAGCGACTTCGGTTCACTAGGGCAATGGAGAAGTATGAGGAGATGACAGTCTTCAGACAGATCTCAGGCACACCTTCTTCCACCCTTAACTTTAGGATGGTTTCACTCTGTTTTGTGCATCAGGTCCTCACATATTGTTAAGGCCACTTCAATGGGACATCATGTTTTCATGGTTCGTTTTGGCCTTTGCAGAGGCTACATATGTGTTACTCGATAGCTCTAGGGTGATCTTCCTATGGGGAGTTATGTACATGATTTGGTGGCACAATGGTGTCACATTGGCTTTCCCACTCATTTCCTCAGAACTTCTTTTCCTACAGCTTGTGGTGGAGTTTTGCCTCATTTGTAGATCAGATGATTGGTGCAGGGGTGCCAAAGGTTGGGGTGGTAGTCTCAAACACCCAGAGGATCCCTACTACCATTGGAGGGAGGGACACAATTTCAGAGCAGGTCATGGTCACTAAGCAGCCCAATGAGTGCCTCCAGGCCATAAGTTGGGACACCATGTTGGAGAGTATACGTGGTTTGATGATAAGCCCACCCAACAGGAGACCATTTAATTGGGGAAACCCCATCTTGCAAGGGACGACAATGGATTTACCTGAGTTCAATTTTGGTGTGGCAAGTGTCAGACGTTAGGACCCACCTGTGTGGATACACAAAGTGAAAGAGTGAGGAAGACATATGTGTGGTAGGCTCAAGGAACGGAGGCTGTTCAACAGCTCTTGCCCCTCATAGCAGCAGGTTTAGGGAGAGTGTTGTTCTCTAAGAACAGATCATCCTGAGAGCAGCAAGCCACCAATGTTGATACCGAAACCTGATATAGACCACTTTGGCAGCAGTGTAGACTGATGGAGCCTGATGAGGAGCTGAGAGTGAACATGATAGATAACACACACACACACACACACACACACACACACACACACACACACAGAGTAGAGAGAGCGGTGAGTAGAAAGGAGAGAGTGAGGACGACAGTTGATGTTCAATACAATGACGAGTGTACCTCTTTAGGTTTTTTAGATAGATATATATATGCAAATACAAATGTGCTAAGGGTGTGTTCACACCCGTGCACATATAAAAGGCATGATGGCCCTTTATTCCCAACAACCTCCCACCTAAAGGCAATGTGCCTTAAGGGGAGAAAAGAATCAGCTACGTCTAGGTATGTACAAAGCTGAAATCAACATATATCTATCCAACTCCCATCATCTGTCGGCAATGAGCAAACCGCTCTTTTGGAGGGCCCTTCGTGAGAAGATTTGCAGGATTATCATCTGTATGCACTTTGGCAAGCTCAATGCTGTTGCTGTCAAGTACATCTCTAATGAAGTGGTACTTCACCTGTATGTGCTTCGTCTTTGCATTCGTCTTTGCATGAAAGACAGGATTCCATGCTAGCATGATAGCACTCTGACTATCACAATGGAGAATAGGTAACTCTGTAATGCCAAGCTCTCCCACCAGACATGAAAGCCTTAAAACCTCCTTGCATGCCTTAGTGGCAGCTATATACTCTGCCTTTTTAGTAGACAATGCAACACACTTTTATAGCCTGGAGATCCAAGAGACTGCTCCTCCTGTGAAGATAAGCGCATACCCAGAAGTGGACTTTCTGCAATCCGCATGACCAGCATAGTTTACATCCGTAAAGCCAACAACAGATGTCTTCTGCTTTCCAAAGTAGATGCATACATCCTTTGTGCCTTTGAGGTATCTCATAATACCTTTCATTGCTTTCCAATGCTTTTTACCAGGGTTTGCCATGTATTTGCTAACCACTCCCATTGCAAAGGCAATGTCAGGACGTGTAGCAACCATAGCATACATCAAACTGCCAACAGCTGAAGTATATGGTATCTTGGCCATTTCAGCCTTCTTATCATCAGACGTAGGCTGTCGTCTGCATTGAGTCTCATATATGGAGGCAATGGAACCCTAATTGTTTTTTTCCCCCTCTATAATGAAACGCTGCAAAACCTTGGAGATATACTCTTGTTGAGATAGATAGAGTAATCCTTTTGATCTATCTCTGAGTTTTCGCATGCCAAGAATGTGATTTGCATCACCAAGATCCTTCATGTCAAAGCTGCCATGAAGACTTTGCTTCAGTGAGTCCAAGGAATGAGTATCCCTGCCAGCAATCAGTATGTCATCAACATACAGAACCAAGATAATTAGGCTGCCATTTGCTACCTTTTTGATATACGAGCAGTGATCCACTTGACTTCTATGAAAACCTTGAGATTGCATAAATATATCAAACTTATGATACCATTCTCTTGGTGCTTGTTTCAGCCCATACAAACTCCTTTTGAGTTTACATATCATCTTCTCTTTCCCTTGTGCCACAAACCCTTCAAGCTGCTGCATATATATGTCTTCATGTAGATTACCATGTAAGAATGCAGTCTTTATATGTGTCTGTATGAGCTCCATATCCTCAGCTGCTGCAACCAAGCCCAAAATGGTTCTCAATGTAGTCATCTTGACTACAGGAGAGAAGAACTCATCAAAGTCAATTCCATGCTTCTGCTTGTACCCCTTTGCAACCAATTGTGCTTTGTACTTTGGCAAAGAACCAGAAGTGACCTTCATCTTGTAAACCCATTTGCATGGAAGGATTTTCTGCCCTTTAGGCAACTCCACCAAGTCTCAAGTGCGATTTTCCTCAAGAGATTCCATCTCTAACAACATGGCTTTATACCATTTCTTGCTGTCGTGTCTGTCCATTGCTTTCTTGAAGCAAGACGGTTCACCACAATCTATCAACATGACATAATCAGCCACATTGTTTGCACTAGGGACGAATCTATGAGGTTGTCTAGTAGCCCTAGACGATCTCCTAACCCGATGATCATTGTTTGCTGGCTATTCCTGCAAATTTCCATTTTCAGCTTGCTGTCCTGGCATTTCAGCCTACAAATCAGCATTAACAGCTTGCTGTCCTGGCTGTTCCTGCATATCCAAAGGCTCATCATTATGGGAAATAGCTGGCTGATCATTTCTAGCATTATTTTCTGCATTTGCAGGTTCATTTACAGCAGGTATTTGCTGCTGTATGACGGGCACTTTTTGTTGTCTAAAATGTATTGCTTCCCAGAATACAACTCTACGGACTTCCTTTGTTCTTTCGGGTTGTTTGTGCATGCGATCTTCTCGGAAGATAACATCATTGCTATGTACTACTTTTCTTTTCTCAGGATCCTATAATCTATACCCTATTTCATCTTCATCACCATATCTTAGGAAAATATATTTATAGGACTTTGGCTCAAGTTTGCTGCATTCTTCCTTACGTATGTGCATAAATGCTTCGCAGCCAAATACTTTCAAGTATACATATAAAGGTGGCTTGCCTGACCACACTTCTTGGGGAACTTTCCCTTCCCCCCCCCCCGCTTTCCAAAGACCTATTTGGTGATCGATTAATCAAGTGTACAATTGTCATAACAACCTTTGCCCAAAAACCATGGGGTAATGCAGTATGAGATAGCATCGTACGGACCTTATCCTGTATGGTCCAATTCATATGCTCTGCAAGTCCATTTTGGGTTGGATTATGAGGGGCAGTGAGCTCCCTGTTTATCTCTTTGCTATCACAAAATGCTTGAAAGGCCTTGGACACATATTCCCTATCATTGTCAAAGCAAAGACACTTAAGTGTCTTATCAGTCTGATTTTTAACTAATGCTAAGAATTTTTTAAACTTGTCAAGTAATTCATCCTTGCTACGAATAGGTAAACCCATATATTCTGTGTAGCATCATTGACAAAGGTGACAAAGTATTTCTTTTCCCCTAAAGATAACCCTGGCATTTGACATACATCGGAATGCACTATTTCTAGAGGAGAAGTTTTCAGCGAAAGAGACTTCTTATGAGATGTCTGTGCATGTTTACCATAAACACAATGATCACAATGCTCAAAATCAACATAATGAAGACAAGGCAAGTAACCCAAACGAGAAAGCACTTTTATTCTAGTTTGCCTCATGTGTCCCAATCGGCCATGCCACAAAGAAACACTTGGCTGCTCGGTTACGGTAACAACATGGTCATGCACACTAGATACATGGAAAGGATACAAGGCATCACTTTTACAACCTCTGGCAATAACTCTAGGTCCCTTATAGATCGTCCATTTTCCATCAGCAAAGGTAGGTGGTATGAAATCCATCGTCATCTAGCTGCCTTGTGCTAATCCTTTTCTTCTTGAGCTGAGGTACACGTCGTGCATGTTGAAGTGCGAAGATAGAACCATGCTGAAACTGCAACTGCATAAGGCAACGAGCTGGCTGAAAATGGAGTTAAACTCACTCAAGTGAGTAGACATTGCCGTACCCTCTTTCATATGGAAATCCTTAAGCCTTTTCAGCTAATAAACTTTGCTTCCGGCACTCTTTTGTGCATACAGTTCTTCCAGTTGAGTCCAAATAGCATAGGCAGAATCCAAACCTTCAATGTTAAACAGCAAGGCATCAGAAATCGATAGCTTGATGGTTGAGCATGTAAGCTCATTTAACTCATCCTAATCTTCTTGTTCCATATCTGTGGGCTTTGCCCCTTTGGTCTTAATCGGCTTTACCTGCTTCTTCTGCAACAAGATATTATAGCATTGTTTTTGCCAGACTACAAAGTTATGTGCTTCTTCAAGCTTCTTAATGTGCATGAGATGACTGCTGTCACTGCTGCCAGCCATGATTTTCAGCCCTAATGTGACTAGAAAATTCAGCAAATGCAGGCTCAAACTGTCACACAAGTGACCAAGGTACAAGCAAGTATCAACCAGCAATAAATGACCACGTAAAAGCAGAAATTTCAGACCTGCAAATAAATTTTCAAAAGTACTAAGCCTTGTGCTACAGCACTCCACAATTGATTACAGCTGTTCCAAGGAAAAATACATCACATTACATGAGAAGTCCCAAATTTTAGCTGCAATTTTTGTTGTACATGCACCCACGTGCACAAAGTTTGACACACACGGTCAAAAGCTCCAAAATTTTTGTGCTCAAAGCATCAATCATACATCTGCACTATCTCTGACATGTATAGAATAGGCCAATTTTGCCAAAATAGAGCAATTTCAGCAAAACCCCCAAATTTTTCCAAGTGCTAGGTGTCCAAATTGCATGGAATTAAATCCACATGTACATAAAATGACTAAATGGTGCACAAATTTTGCCCAAACAGCAAAAGCCCCAAATTGCACGGGATCCAATGTGCATCAATGTTGAGAAATTGGGTAAATTTCAGCCCAATTCTTGCATGTACATGAAAAACCCCAAATGTCGAAGGCAAAATGTTACAAATTCTTGCAATTTGTGAGACAAATATCACTGTTGTGTCTTGCTCACATCAAATCTGGACAAATCCCCAAATTTCTGGCACAAATTTGTCCAAAATTCTGAACTGTCCTTACACCCATGAACGTTTGTAAAGGAAAGGGGGCAAAAGGGATTTTGAAAAAAAACTTTTTCTTTTCGAAAAAAAAAGTGACCGGGAGGGGGGGAGTCCGTTGATCTGCCCGCACCCATCGGCTGTCCTGTCGCCTGTCAACTGTCACGTTGCCCACGCGTGCAGCGTGTCCTTGTGCGATTGCTGTCCCGCTGGTCCATTGCCAGCCATCACGCCTGTCGTGCCTTGTTGCCCTGTGACACCTACAACTCCTGCTCGCCTATCTGGCTGCCTCTCCTGCACCTGCCAAATACTGATGATTGGTGCGTGAAGCTCTTGCTCGTCTGTCACTTAGCCTGACGACTATTACTGACTTTGGAAAGTGTGCACGACATGCGAGCTCTGATACCAATTTGATGGAGCCTAACGAGGATTTGAGAGTGAACATGATGGATAACACACACACACACAGAGTAGAGAGAGCAGTGAGTAAAAAGGAGAGAGTGAGCACGACTTGATGTTCGGTACAATGACGAGTGTACCTCTTTAGGTTTTTAGATAGATATATTTATGAAAGTACAAATGTGCTCAGGGTGTGTTCACACCTGTGCACATATAAAAGGCACGATGGCCCTTTATTCCCAACATAGACAAAGAGGATTGTCCCACATAGCAGGTTTGGAGAGGATGGATGATGGGAGGGCTCAACACAGCAGGGCAGTGCTCAATGGAGCAACTAGTTGAATATTGTGTTTATTTATTGGAACTCCAATTGTATCACCAAAAGAAATGGGCAGCAGCCCTTCAAACACATAATTTGCAGCCTGATATGTATCAAAACCAGCAAGGGATAGTTCTAATTTTTCATAAAAAATCATATCCCTAGTGATAGAGACTTTCTTGAAAACCGGATCATATAGTCTATATCCTTTGCTCTCACTGTTGTACCCTACAAAAATGCATTTGATAGCCTTGTTGTCCAACTTCTTTCTTAGTACTTTGGGAATATGAGCATATGCAAGACACCCAAAAGTACGAAAATGGTCAACTAAAGGTTTCCGGCTATTCCAAGCATCAAAAGATGTAACATTTTTTAATGCCTTGGTAGGGCACTTGTTCAAAACATGACAAGCACACAACTATTTCCATCCAAAAGCCATGTGGCAAACTCTTAGCTTTCAGCATACATCTAACCATCTCCATGAGTGATCGATTCTTCCTTTCTGCAACCCCATTCTACTGTGGAGTATATACAGTAGTATATTGATGGACAATGTCTTTTTGCTTCACAAAATTATTCAATAAGGAAGACATATATTCCCTCCCTTGGTCTGAATGGAATGCAACAAAAGCCAAAAAATGCATCATACACCTCTGACTTTTTCACCAACGAGTAGACCCAACAAAAATGAGTAAAGTCATCAATCAAGGTGATGAAATAATAACATCCACCCAATGACTTTGTCTATGTAGGTCCATATATATCTGAATGCACAATCTATAATTTGCCGGTTGCCTTAAAAGTAACATTACGAGAAAAGGAGAGTCGATGCATTTTTCCCAAAATGCATTCCTCACAAATATGCTTAGGAGGTCTCTCTAGGAGAGATAAACCATCTAGCATTTGAGTATGTTGCATAAGCATCAGACTGCCGTAGTTGGCATGCCCCATGCGAGCATGCCATAACTATGCCTATGAAATAGCAGGAGTAAGAGTAGATGCTAAATAGATTGGCCGATCAATTGAATAGGCATCTAACTCACAGAGTCCATGACATAATATGCCTGTCCAAACCAAAGTAAAAAATTCTTTATCCTTGACTATACATTTGTCATCGTCAAATGTGACTTGCATATCACACTTTGCTAAAGAAGAAATGAATAACAAATTCTTCTTTATGCTTGGCAAACATAATGCATCTTGTAAACAGAGAGTAGAGCCATCAATGGCTTTCAAGACAATCTCCCCAACACCTCTAATAGGGTAAGATGCATTGTTGGCACACTACACGGACTTGCCAATAGGAGCTGCAATAACTGAGGAAAACAAATCCTTGTGGGATGTAATGTGCTTAGAAGCACCACTGCCAAGTGCTAGCATTCTTAGTAGAGCTAAATGCTCTATCAGCCCAAGAAGAGTCATAACTACCAAGTGTAAAAATAGTAGTCGCGTTCTACAACAAAAGACGCAAACTTTGTAGTAGTAGAAGGTGCATTAGAAAGAGACATCCTTGTCTCCTATACGTGTCTTCCTTGCTGAAATTCAACATTTTGAATTGAAAATAGATAAATGTCTCCTTTTACCTTCTGTGTTGGCAGGTCTGGTGCTGACGGCCAAGGTGGCAGAGCTACATGGCAGTTGGTGGACCTGGCAGAGTGCAGGCGGACAGGCGCAGGCATAGGTGGTGCTGGTGAATGGGGCGCAGTTTGCGGCTAGGGGCAGGGACCTGCAGGTGGAGCAAGCGCTGTAGGTGGTGGATGGAGCTGCTGGTCGGCAGGGAGCTGGTGCAGACAGCGACTGTGCTGGAGGCGCTGGCGTCTGCAAGGCGGTGGTGCTGATGGCGCTACTGGCTGGTGTGCTCACACTAGACCAAGGCGGGGGAACTGCAGACTGTGGGAGCTACAGCAAGCGGTGGTGGACTAGGAAGCAGCACTGGCTGCTGGCATAGAGTGGAGGTGGCGGAAGCTGGAGCAAACAAGTGTGGAGAGAGGTTGAGATGGAGTTGCTGGCTGGTGCAAAACTGGACAGGGTGAAAGGTTGAGCTGGATAAGGTGAGCGTGTAGCTTTGATACTAGATGTGAGGTATGGAGGATCGAAGCTCAATTGAGGGTGCACAGTTGACAGTGAAGAGAGTGAAGACACAACATGACTCCCAATACGATTACCAAAGAGTATAATGAATGTACAAAGTACGACCTTTAAACCTTAGGGTTGTTAATATGCGTTCACACCCGAAAGATGTAAAACAATCAGTGCCCGAACTATGTAACATAAGTACATAAAATAGAAGATAGTGTAACTGGGGGGCAAAACTGCTCATAAGGAGAGTAAAAAGTGCCCCAGTATCCTACCATGGAACAACGACATTCCTCTTTAAGTGTAGGCGTGAGTCAAACCCAACAGTTGCCAACAAGTCTCCAGGGGAGTGCTTGCCCGAATGTCAAGATTACTATTGGAGATGTCCAGGATGAATATTACTTTTTTGTGCAGGATTCCTCTTTCTATCCTATTATCCTTGGATAGCTGTACATCAGTGCTGTACGTATAGAGAGAAAAGTTTTAGATGATGGATTGGCCTATGCACAAATTAGGAGTCAAGACGGTAAAAGAGATGTACAATTTTTGATTGTTTGCATTAATCATACTTGGAATCGAGATGCATTGAGGGATTATCCATTGCCACCAAATGTAAAAGAATTCTGAGAGCTGCATTTCTAGTGGTACCATTGTAAAGTGGGACTACCATGGTACTAAACGGAAAAAACTCTTGCCTCCCCGTTTTCTGTCCGATTCTCAGATGTCCGATTTTCAGGAGTCCGATTATCAGAATCGGACGTCCGATTTTGGGTTTGGTCCAATCGGCCCAGTGGTCCGATTTTGGTCACGTCCGATTCTGGGAATCGGATAAAAAAGGTGGTCCGATTCTGGGAATTGGATCGGACAGGGTGGTCCGATTCTGTCTGGTCCGATTCTGGGAATTGGATCGGACAGGGTGGTCCGATTTTGGCTGTCCGATTCTGAGCTGGTCCGATTTTGAGTGGTCCGATTATGGACTCGTCCGAGTGTCCGAGTCCGAGCGTCTGAGTTCGAGTGGTCCGAGTGCCACGTGGAAGGTCCGATCGGGCTGGTCCGATTCTGGGAATCGGACAGTCCAAATTCCGAACTCGGGTGGTCCGATTCTGGGAATCGGACGGCCTAGTCCGACTACGCGGACGACGGCCCGCGAGTTGCACGCGATGCCTCTAGACTGACGTCTACTACACCAAATCGTCCAGCACCTTCCAGATAGGTACAAGACACTACAAGGGAATGCCAGACATGCCTGGAACCACTGTGGTGCTCGAATCGAACGACTCTCCAAGGATCTGTGCCCCTATTTCCCTGTTTTAGCCTGTTATACAGCAACAGAGAACCCTACTGTTTGTTTCTTTTTCTTTGTTTTTTCCTATCCTAAATGCATCCAAATCAGAAAGTAAGTACCTACACTACTTCATTCCACAACATACATCTCAAGAAAGCAAAAAACCTACTTGCCAAGGAGATCGAATACCATCTTCAACCCCCTTGCTTCCTATCTATCTACCTCAAGCACCGGTTCGGGGGAAACCCCTTACTTTGACGCTCGATTCGAAGCGCGCAAGCGCTCAAGGCTTGAATCCGCTGGTCCCGGCAATGGAACCAAAATGTGGGAGCTTTCACTCAACCGCCAAGACCCACGGACCGCTTATTGTTTCAAGCGTTCCAAGCCGAGCACTAATGGCTACCTCTCACATAGCTGACGCGCCATCCACATCTATGGGTGTAGTGAGCTTACCTCCGTGCCGTTCGAGTTACCTCCTCTCCCGCACACTCTGGTAGCTCCATGATCCAAGTGCAAGCTTCAAGCAAGCTCCATCCTCAAGCTCCACGCTCCAAGCTCCATTGCCGCGAGCAAGACAATAGAAGAGAAAAGAAGAGAAGAAGAGAGGAGACGATGGAGAGCTTCTCCTCCTCGGTCCCTCACCCTCACACACTCACTCCCTCACACTCTCACACTCCCTCTCTCAAGCACAAGCTCAAGCAAGCAAGAAGAAGAAGAAGAAGAAGAAGAGGAGAGCTACTTTTGGCCACACACAAGAATGAGCTTCTCATTCACTTTTCAACTTTATATACAAAACCCTAAATCCCTTTTGGGCGGTCATCCCCTTTTCACATGGCCGGCCATAGCCTAGGCCCTTTTTCCCATTGTCCTTCTATCTTCCTAGCTTCCTTTCCACCGCCTGTCTACATTTACAAATTGCACGGGTGAGAGCTCCACCCACCACATCACATGCATACATTTGGTGATAGTGGATTTGAATGTTATTTATGTATGCCGTCCCATCCCCCACCCCACTTGTGAATTTGCCATCCCATCCCCCACCCCATCCTTAAATTTGAAATGTTATTTATGTATGTCATCCCATCCCTCTCCCCACCTGCCATCCCTCTCCGGGACCCAGTCCCCATCCCCCTTCCCATGGTACTATGGCCATGTGGATGGTCTTGTATGGTAGTGTTTAGACTATGATAGTGGCTTGGGGACAATGGAGCTTGGATTACAAAAAAAGTCCAAGCTTGTAGATGACCATGATTGCTACACTAGACTTCTTGCATGAAGAGCTGTCTGTAGGGCATTGCCATAGATGGTGGGAGCTGATTGCTAGCATTATTGTTCAGCTCATTTGGACTAGGGTAACTTTGATCACATCTAGAGGAGGAGAGGCTTTTGTGTTTAGACTATGATAGTGGCTTGGGGACAATGGAGCTTGGATACAAACAAAGTCTAGCATCTGGAAGACCATGATTGCTACACTAGATTTCTTGCATGGAGAAGTGTCTGTAGGGCATTGCCATGGATGGTGGGAGTTGATTGCTAGGATTATTGCTCAGCTCACTAGGGTAACTTTGATCACATCCAGAGGAGGAGAGAGGCTTTTATGTGTACTTGGGATTCTGACAACTTCTACTTTTAAGTCACACGTGTTTTGGCATTATAGCATGCACATGACTGTTTAGTTAGGCCTTGTATTAGACTTCATTTTGATGTATCTTGCAGTCCTATTTAGGGCTTATCTTCTACTTTTATGTTTGCCTTCCGATTTTTTTTTTTGTGAGATGTATATTAATAGATTCTTTCCTTTGAAATATAAAGCCAGATTTCATTGGCACAATCATTAGTGCAAGGCTAAGGATTCTAAGGAAGCAAACTTTGGCTGCAAGGACCCAAGCCATGTAAACTTTGGTTTCAATTAATAAAACACTCACTTGTGACAAGGACCAGCCCAGGCATTGGTAGAGTAATACTACTGTGTTAATTTAGATCAGTTTGCTTTCTCATTATGAGATTGGGATTTCAAGATTTGTTGAGAGTATGTGCCCAGCTCCATGTTAGGGCGCACAATATTTAGGTCTTGTCCTATGTTGTTTGCCGGCTCCTAGATGGTCCACTTTAGGTTGACCATTTTTTTGGCATCTTAGGTCTTGTCCTATGTTGTTTGCCGGCTCCTAGATGGTCCACTTTAGGTTGACCATTTTTTTGGCATCTTTGTCAGCCAGATTTCTACTGTTCCAGATTGGCCAGTCTCTTTTCTTGCTGCCTATTTATAGGCATCACAGTTCTACTTTTTTTTCCCAAGTAAAATGTGGCTAATTATATTACTCAGAAGGCTGATTACAACGAAGTGCACATGCTCAACAGACTAGTTGGAGTTGATACCATTGAATTTTGAGAAGAAAATCTTGTCTCTCAACTCTCTTTCATGATTAGGTGGCTGTCCCACATATCCAAACTGAGGCTGATCCATGTGGCTACCCAAAAATGAACCATTGTTAGAGAAATTTCTGCCAAAAGATGGTTGAGCTCGCATAGATGGCATGGTCCCTTGTGATGACTGAAATTTGCCCCTCATTGCATTGTTCATGGGCTCCTCCTGTCTATGTGAAGGCTCTCCCTGTTTAAAAGTGCTGTTAGGGATGCCCATTCTCCCCAAAATGCCTTGAGAGCTCATATTTGCTGCATTCACTAGTGGGGCCGTTACTCGTTCAACATGTATACCCAATCTATCCTCATGTTCCTTCCCTTTTATTTGGAATTCCATCCACTTAGTGAGCTGGGCACAAGAGTGTCCATAATGGTCTTCATTTGACCAATGCCTTCCATCAATTCTCTATGCCTCTCAGCATGTGCACTGAGGCTATCCATGCCATGAGAATAATCTTCATCTTCCATCTCAGAGTTAGTTTCAGCCCCCGGGGCACGTGCATCTCTTATTTGTTGCTGAAGGTCATCATTTGCCTTAGTTTTTCCCTTATTCCCTGCCATGGTTAGGTGCAGTCCCGTTAGACCACCTGTCACTGTTTTGCCTGTAACTTGAGCTAGGAAGCTTCGATTGACCTACTTTTTTGTTCAAACCGGAGACAAGGATGCCCTCTTCAAACTGAGCATAAGCATGTGCTCCCAGATTTTATACAAAAAATTCTGTAATAGGAAAAGTATTGTTGTACTGTGCAGTCCAGCAGCCTGCAAATCACAAATCCATCATGTATACAAGCTTCTCATGGTGGTCTAGGGGGGATGGGGGCAAGAAGCCATGGAGGGGGGGTGTATCACCATCTGGGGCTGCCTGCCTGCATCGTGAAGAACAGGTCATGGCCGCCCCAAGTGAGCAAAAAGTGAAGACACAGGTCCTAACGAGATCGAGACTCGCCCTGCACTTGGTCCCAATGGCCGCAGAGGGAGTGGATGATGGAGGTCCAAAGATTTGCCAAAGTCGCATATACTGAAAGGCACTCCCTACCAAAAACCACCTGACAACGTGCCTTCCAAATGTGCCATCCTGTAAGACTCCCTATGATCTCCTATACTTCTGAGCGCTGTGCTGTGGGATCCAATACTTGGCCACTGGGTAAAGCCTCCAAGCCTTGACCACTGCACAAGACCCCAACCTCGATGAGAAAAATCGTGTCCTGCATCCCGGCCTCATACAAAGGGTGACGGCCTTGGTTGACTGCTTGCCAGTAGAAAGCCCCCACGAGATACATTCAAGGCTAAGTGCCACACGGCGGAGCATACGGCAGGCTCCTCTCCACACAAGCTGTGCCGCCTCGCAAGACCAAAGGCAATGCCTTGGAGTTTCCAAGTGCTGTTGTGGGCAGCGCTTGCAACCTCCATCCTACTGCATTTGAGCCAACCAACTCCCAACAGCCAAACCCCCATGTGCCAAAAGCCAAAGGAAATACGACACCCTCCTCGCCTCTAGCTGCTCCATAGACAACGCTAGAAAGTTCGACGGAAGGCATTTGTAATGCTGTGCTCCATCCAGTATTTGCTACGGGAAGGCACCCAATCCATGTCTTCTTGCATCAGTACATGTCTGCCGATCCTGGTTGTGTACTCCAAGAACTTCAGTGACTTCTTAGCAACCGCAGTGGCCAACCATAGCCACTCTCCAAGCTCCCATTCTAGCTCATTAAGTGGCCTGCTCTTTGATATCCAAAGGCACCACTCTCGAAACTCCTCCCAAGGCTCATAAGGGTCCAGTCGCCAAGTCTTCCCTTGGAGTCCAACAGAACGAATCCTCCTCCTAGGAAGGAAAACAATCTCCTCATGTTGCTACCCTCTATCAAGAACCAACTGCCCCCCATCTTGCATGGTGAAGAAAGTTTCGTAGGGGACATCACTCACTCTACCTGCCACCTGTAAGGGGATATCTGCCGGTGAGAATCTAGTAGCCCACACCTCACCAAGCTCCACTGGCTCTCGGATCAGGGGGTCTAGCCACTCCTGAGGGATTGCTGAGTCAATCTTCCTCCTCACCTTAGCTCCTTGCTGACAACCTGACACCCGGTGCCACACCTTCTGATCCACCATTTTGTACACCTCCTGCCACATTCTGATAGTACGAGCAAGGCCAGCCTCCCAGCTAGCCCACTGGATGTGGGGATGCTCACCAATCTGCATCCCGTCCCGATCTTTGACGTGGGGGTTCTAGACCACTGGCTGGTGGTCTATCTCCTCCTGACATCCTGGGGGCCTCTGAACTAGGGCCTTGCAAAGGCCCTACCACACTCAAAGTAAGTTGCGGAGGAAGGAAGATCTGGGTGGCGTGATCTGGGCAGTCGAGAAGATCCATCTCAAGGATGGCTTCCATCCATTGCCAAGCCTCGGTTTGCACTCTTGGAGACTCTTTTGCAAAAGGACATTCCAGGTCTATCCATCAGGTGTGAGACTACGAACCACTAGCTTGCCCAAAAGGGCCAGGCTCTAGAATTCTGGGTCAGTGATCCCAAGCCCTCCCTCAAACCAATGTTTGATAAATTTGCTCACGCCACCTTGGCCCAGGAATCCCTGGAACCGCCTGAGCCAGCCTAGAGAAAATTCTGCACTAGGCGGTGAAGCTTAACCACACAAGACGAGTAGAAGCACCAACAAAGGGCGGTTTACCAAGCCGTCGCTAGGAGGACTTGGTTGACCACTAGGGCTCGACCCGCTAAGGAAAGGCAGACTGTGCTCTAGTAGATTAGATTGTACCTAATAGAGTCAAGAATTGGAAGAAATTGTTGGCCGGAAGTGATGTCGAGTCCCACTTGGAACCCTAGATATCGGATGGTCTATCCCTTCCTCACCCATCTGAATCCCAAGTGGACACCCCACTTGGAACCCTAGATATCGGACAGTCACCCATCTAAACCCCAAGTGGACACCCCACTTCGTGCTAGAGTCCGGATCTGTAAGAAAACCAGCTGACTTTCGCGAGTTGATTTTCGCTCCAGCTGCAATGCAAAATACCTCTAGAGCTAGCCTCACTCTCTTCAATATCAACTCATCATCCTCTACATAAAGAGCGGTATCATCTGCATACTCTGAGTCTAGCAGTTCAGTCTCCTTCCTCATCGGAAGTTGAAGGCCACGTAGCCCACTCACACATGAGCGGAGGAAGTAGGACATCACCTCGGCAAAAGTAAAGAAAAGATACGGAGCAAGAGGGAGCCTTGCCAAACAGATCTCTCTAGCCGAAACTCCTCCCCTCTCCTGCCACCAATGAGAACCCTACTAGTGGCCGATCTGTAAAGTGTAGAAACCCCACTGATCCATGCTCGGGGGAAGCCCAACATCACCATGGTGCCCTCTAAGAAGTCCCAGTCAACCTTGTCATAGACCTTGTCAAAATCCAGGAGTACTGCCAATCCCTGACCACTGTGCTGAGCTGACTCGGTCACCTCGAAGAAAGTGGAGACATTGTCTAGGATGCTCCTATTATGCACAAAACTTGTCTGGTTGTCATGAATGATGTCTAGAAGCACGGGGCGGAGTCAACTATTGATCATCTTGGCCAGTGCCTTATAGGTCACTGACAACAAGGTGATCAGTCTCCACTGGGACAGCTCCAACCAGTCTCCCCCTTTGGGGAGAAGATTGACAAGACCTTCCGATAAACTCCCTGCCATCTGTCCTGAGCTGAAAATGTCCAGTAGTCGGAGGTCCTTCACCACCTCCCAGTAGGTAGTGAAGAAGGCCTTAGAAAGACCATCCTCTCTCGGGCATTTCTACCAATCCTGTGCATGGAAGGCCTCAACGAGCTCCTTCTCTATGAAGGAGTCTAGGAGGGAGCATCCCATCTCCTCTGTGACAAGGGACATAATGCAATCCCAGACCTGCTATCTACAATGCTGTACTCTGGCTGAGACTACCTCCTGCTAAAAAAATTGTCTGTAGAAGTCAATGGCAATCTCCATCGCCTCATTTGGGCTAGAGCGAATTCTCCTATACTGATCACAGAGGCTCCACCCCACCAGTTAATCATGCACCTTGGCCACTGCTAGAAAGGAGTGCTAACCCTCCTTCACCCATCCACTAGGAGATGTGGTCTGCAACCTGGACCCTCACTTCCTCCTCTATCTGTGTCATTGTCCAATCTCCTAAATGAGAGGTCTGAAAGAAGAAAGCATAGTTTGGTCCATCCGGTGGTGCTAGTAAATGGACCTTGTTGCTCCTTGACTTGTAGACCACGAAGATCCCCACCTCTAGAGGGAGTGGAAACTCTCCACACTCCGCAACTCTCAAATAGGACCTCAGTCCACTGCTAGTGGCTGTGTGTGTGTGTGTGTGGGGGGGGGGGGGGGGGGTTGGGTTATTGGTGAGGAGAAGATATGGGTGTGTGAGGCTCGTCACCCCCTCTGGAAAGGGGGGACACATATACTAGGTGAGGATCGGGGGGGTTGGTCGGCGGGGAGGATGGTGGGGAAGAGGAAGAGTGAGGGATGGTGGGGTGATTAGAAGTATGTGGCAAGTGTGAGGGGGGCGAGTGGTCCTGGAAGGGGGGGGGGCAATCCATGGGGTGGGGGTGGGCAGCGGGGCTTCAATCTCAAGAAACTTAGGTATGTTCTTTGTATCTTCCATAGCCACCTGTACCTTCGGGATACCTGGGGTTGCCACTGCATCCGCGGAGGGAGAAAGAATTGTGCTGAAAAGCCGTTCAAAGTTATCCACTAGCTAGCAATACTCTATTGCCAGTCTGGGGAATAGAAGGGTAATCGGGTATTTAGGAAACCTGTTGTGGAGCACGAAGTCCTCCACTATGAAGCCACTATACTAGGGAACCATATAGATGACCCCCTTCGTGGAGGCATAAGGTGAGCTATCCACTAGCTCATGGGCTGCATCCATGGAGGTGAGTCGGACCATGAAGATCCCTTGACCCATGAGAGCTACCTCCGCAATTTGCGCTGTGCCAATGTGTAGCGTGGAGTGAAGCCAATCCCGAAGTTGGGCCCTAGATGGAGAGTGTCCTACGACTTGTCCAAAGATTGATGTTTCTTTCAGTTCCAGCTCTGTGGCATGAACGGATAAGATTTGTTCCTCAGAAAGGACGACGTGCAAGGTGTTTGACTGGGGGGCACTCACAGAATGCCCCGGCATCTGACCAAAGGTTTCCAATGTGTGTCACTGCTGAGGACCTACCGAGCTAGCTGCTGTGATACCGGGGGGAATGTTGCTGCAAACGGAGGGAGCAACGGCGATTTCTTGTTTACTTGGGGACCAAGGTACACTATGTTAAGCTAAACTCATTGGTACCATCAGGATAGAATGCTAGTTGATTTCCTTGAGAGGTAATGAGTTTAGTCTAACCAGCACGAAGCAAGCTTGCTTGAACACAGGGGCCTAACCTCACAGTTCTACATAATCACATTCCATTGAGTATTTTTCACCTCTAGCCGGGGGGTACTTGCTTCATCATTGTGCCTCTGTGTTCATCTATCTCGTTTGCTGTTCACTCTCCTTCATTGTACCTCTGATTTCTTCAAGATTAATAGAACATGAAAAAGTAGTTTTACTGATGACTCCATACATGGTATTTTAACTCATTTTGTTTTTGTTGCATTGCTATCATAGAACATTCTGTGAATGACAAGGGTGTTATGTGCATTGCACAAAATGCAGCTTGCTGCTCTGTGTATGCACACACAGTCACATGTTTTACTTTCAATATTGTTTAGTCTAAATTGTGTTATTTTTCACCATCCTCGAATTAGTAGTAAAACTAACATAACGGTTACTTGCTGTATTTGACTATGTATTGTGTAGATATACAAGTTATTTCTAGAGGAGGTGATGTGGAAATGAAACATCTTCAAGCTCACGGCATGGCTTATGTAAATTACTCGGTCTATCTTTCCATTTTAAGTCTTTCTACTGGCAAACGAGTTTGTACTTCAGAGATAAATGAAATGGTGTTACTTGTTCATGCATATTGTATATACATGCGTGTGTATATTTATTGTCTTTTTGGTGTATATGAAGTCATGCATTCTTTCGTAATAGTGAGATTAAAATCAAATGAACTCAGAATGTGGAGTTTGTTAGTTAGCTAGATAGTTTCCATGCAACCAACTACATGTAACAAGCATATATACAAGTTCTTTTAGTAATTTCAAAGTTGCATGCTGTTGGGGAAGACCATTTCTTCACATGGAAGATAAATGGGAGCTATTCATTGATGGAGACATTCCATTATCAGTTTGACTGCTCGACAATCTAACATGGTTACAATTGCATTTCACATATTTTGATTGCACTGGTACAATTTCAATATCCATTATATTCGAGCCTCCAGAAAAGGATTAAAGACTCATCCAAAGTGTTAGAAATATGTTACTCCACAGACTGCTTTTGTTGTTCCTCTAGTCAGGTGCTTATAGCGAATCCTCTTGGCTTTCATTCATGTGTTTGTATGGAGTCTCATCCCACTTATAGTCCATGTAAAGGCAATGCTATTTGGCATCCCACATATGTGATGCTACCTGAATGGCTCTCTCTCTCTTGGTTGGTGCTTCACTCTTAGCTCTAGCTTCTTGTGGGTTTACTTTGGTGGCTATCTTTGGGTACCTTTTGTAGAATCTTCATTGTTATTGAGTTGCTTTCCCTTGGTCATCATTGCTCTTGTTTATGCTTCACTTTGTCTTTCTACTAAGTGCATGGTCTTGTGATGTTGGAGACACATACTCTCTCGCTCTCTCCCAACCTTTGCTGACCCAACCACACTTTCAACACAATACCAAAGCACCTGGCTTTTGATCCTGCTTGGGTGAGATTGGAGATGAGGTGACTCTGTTTTTCTTTTTCATTGTCTCATGCTTTCTCATGCTTTGCTTTTTGGATTTTTTACCACAGTTGTGCATAAGTTATTGATTGCCAACATTTGAGTTTTCGGTTTCATGAACTTGCATTTTCTGGATCAAAACAGCATTTTCTGGATGAAAACCTTGCTTGCATGACAGCCACTCATTGCATAGTGTTGAGAATCATGTGTCTTGATTGTACGGCATGTGAATTGTGTTCAGTGCCTCTGTAGTGCTTTAGTGGTTATCACTAGGTCACTGTCTAGGCCCTCAGACAATGCCGGGGTCAACAACACTGCCAACATGTTGACCTATGTGCTAGTAAGCTGTGCAGTCATTGCCATTGCACTCGCAGTGTCTAGGTGTTGCCTAGCTTGCTGCTTTGCCCCTTGCTACATTGTGCAAGAAAGTTGTTGAGCTTATAATTTGGTTGTACAATGCACCAGGTGGAGTGGTTGGGGGCAGCACGGTCACTTAATCCGTGCATCTTACTGCAGCCTGTAGTGCCAGCATCTTCATGATTACAGTCTCATCAACTGCCTGTGCAATGTCTCTACTCCTCCCAGTCTGCAGTGCACAGACCACATGTCACATGAGCCCACCCAGAAGAGACATGCAGGTCCTCAGTGCAGGCAGGCTGCAGGTTAGCAGTACAGAGATGGCGCTGCTGCACACCTCTCTCTCTCTCTCTCTCTCTCTCTCTCTCTCTCTCTCTCTCTGTGCCTGCCCTGCATGCTGCAGGAACCAGGCTGCAGGTGTGCTGGACAGCAGGCTAGCAGCACTGCAGGCCCCCAGTCCATGCGAGCATAGGGAGGGAGGTGCACAGGTCAGATAGGCAATGCTCTCTCTCTCTCTCTCTCTCTCTCTCTCTCTCCGCACAGAGGCGGGTCTGCTCTCTTTGTCTGTGCGCAAGGGCAGGTTGCACGCGCAGCAAGAGGATTTACAGTCTGCAGTCTCTGCTCGTCAGTAATCTGCTGTCCTGGGCACAGGTCTGTCCTTGTTCATCTCTCTCTCTCTCTCTCTCTCTCTCTCTCTCTCTCTCTCTCTGCCCTTTCGTAGCCTGTGCAGGGTCACAGTCTGCAAGCGACCTTTGTTCCTGACAATTTTGTGGTACGCTGGTCAGGGCTTCCGCTCTGCAGAGCAGCATGATTATAGGCAGGCTGTGTGCAGGTCAGGTTGGTGGCACCAGGGGCCAGTGCTGGTGACAGCATCCTCCTCACACTCGACCAGCAGATTCACACATGTGCGCGCACACACACACACACACACACACACACTCTCTCTCTCTCTCTCTTTTTCGTGAAGATAATTGAATTAAGTAGTAAATATTTACATCAGACCATCAGGTCAATATTCTCTTTGAATCTCTTACTTTCTGTTACATCAGACCATCAGGTCAGCATATTCTGTCTCTCTCACTCTCTCTCTGTCTAATATTTACATGAGTCCTGCAGGTTCTCAGAACAACCAGAACAACCTATTACATGAACAATACTAATAAAGCACACAGAAGGAACAGTTGGAGTAGAGCGAACAATTGCTAGCCAGGGAGCAGCAATATCCAGAAGAACCAAGTCAGCTGATATCATAGAAGAGATTTGCCATAACACTAATCCACGCACACGGGCCACATGCCCATGGATGTCCAATGCTGAATAAAAAATAAAGGTATTGCGAGTACGCCATATATGCCATAGAGCTTTCCATCTAAGGAAATGGAATAGGTAGGAACAATCTGAACACAAAGAGGGCATAAAGGACATATTTCCCATAATCCATGAATGAACTGATATGCGGTGCTGAGTTACCAAGGACCACACATGGGAAATGAAATTCCAAATCTGTCGCGCAACAGGGCAAGAGACAAAGAGGTGAAGCGATGTCTCATCACATGTAGTATAGAAAACACGATGACCTGGAGAGATCTTTCGGACACAGAGCACTTCTCCCATTGGAAGACTCTCAATGAGCAACCTCCACATGAATACTTGCCGTGATACGGAACCTTAGATTCCAAAGCTAGATAAATCTTTCCGGCCACTTCTTTTTGCTATCGCTAAGATGCCATAACTTATTAACTTTCCCTGTGACCCATCTCTTAACTTTAACCATCTGATGATATATCTAATTAGCTGATCTTTTCTCAAAATCATCAGAAAGTACAAACATCCAGTTACTCCATGGATCCAATGGCTGTAACGTAGGCAAAGGAGAGAACCTCTGAAGATTGTCCTGCATGGACGACCAAATGTCCTTATATCCACAAGGCACCCTAAAGTACTAACGAATACGCCTAAAAGGATAAAGACGGGGCTGCCAAGGAATAAAACCATCACGGACTGTTTCAACCCCAACCTAGCCATCGAATTAAACTTGTCTCGTCGCAAATCTTTTTGTGGCCAATCCAACAACCTTGAGGAAGTCAGTATTTCTCCTTGCAGTAAATTTTCCTCCTTACGAGTATCTAGAGGACACCAAACTGTGAAATGAAGCATCTCTTGCCAGGAAGCAATCAAATGAGAAAGGAGAAAAGACTAGGAGACATTTATATGCCTTGTAGAGTTAAGCGCATGCCACCAAGAAGCATAAATAACCGTGCTACCATGAGAGATGCCAGTCTTTTCTATGAAGAATTTGGCAATATCTGACCAAGGATGACATTGAATACATAGACTCTGCTAAAGGGATAGTCTCAAAGAGGCCATATGCAAATTAACATCCAACAAAGCTGCACTCCCCATCCTTTTCGGAGTGGTTACATGCTGCCAAGAGATCCATACTTGCCCCAATTGATTGTTTTTCTTTTTCTACAATATAAATCTGATAGGCTGGACTAAATCCAAAAGGGACTTCTTACTCCAAGGAAGCAATGGCAGAAAGAACGAAATCATATTGATCATAATGCATTGAGCCACTTTTAGTCTAACATGTAGAGGCCAACTCTGAGATTTCCAGTACATGAACCTGTCATGAATTCGGGAGGACATCCAATCCAGCAAGGCACGTGGAGCAACCTCCACACCAATAGGATATCCCAAGTGTCTGGCTATATTGCCCCTTGGGATCACAATTCCATTCCAGCCCAAGGCCTGCAGATCATTCTTTGTACACGAGAGAAGGGTGGATTTACACACACACACACACACACACACACACTCTCTCTCTCTCTCTCTCTCTCTCTCTCTCTCTCTCTCTCTCTCGTGCGTGCATGCCACACAAACCACCACACCACCACCCCCACTAGAAAGAAAAGAAAAAAAGAGAAGGGGACACACACACACACATTTACAATATATTCTCTTCCCCTCCCTTCTCATTCATATTTCAAAGTTCCAGGTCTCTCTCTTTCACATGTTTTAATACTCGTTTTGCAGTAGTTAGTCCTCAAGCCCTCAAGAGTTTAGCTCTCTCTCTCTCTCTCTCTCTCTCTCTCCAAGCTTTCGAGCCTTCTTCCCTCATTTTTTAAGCTGTGTATTTACAAACTCCCTCCTTCCTCCAGCACTAAATGGCTGAAGTAAAGACTCTAATTAATCGAATTTTATTGTTTAAAGTCTCAACATTAAGTATAACCTTTAAAATGGTGTGTATAATTTCTCTGCATTGGAGTAATTTGGATGTATGTCCAAGATGTTTTAGCCCTATCAGTACCTCGCTAACATTCCATGAGTGGAAACTGTGGATGCTGAAGGGCCAATGGGATTGATTGGAATCTAGGAGGGAGTGGAGCTGACCAGCTTCTTTAGTTTCACAGACTTCAGTGAGTTTCTTCACTTACATGGCACGGATTGGGAGACATATACTGATGCAAGATGATATGGATTGGGCTCCCGCCCTTAGCCAACATGAAGGCAAAGCAGAGCCGTTCAGTCACGATTTCTGAAGGCACTTATGGGATACTTGGGAGCCAAGGACGATCTTGGTGGCCCATGGGATCTAGCACCATGCAGCTGGTTGGTTCAGATGCAGTAGGGCAGGGTCTTCCAGCATTGCCCCAAAACATTGCAAGCGGTTTGTGAGGCAGCATAGCTGGTGTGGAGAAGGACCTGCATGATCCTCCTCCGAGTAGAGGCCAGCTTTTGTTGTATAAGGTTGGGGAGCTTTCTGGTCATAGTCAGTTTAGCTAGGAACTCCATCCACTCTTAAGAGGCGGAGATGCAAAACACGATATTCATCAAGGTTGGTTCAGGTGCAGTGGCGTTAGATGCCTTGCCTAGCTGGTAGATGGGAGCCCTCAGCATTGCAATTAGATGTGTGGGAGTTTATTGGGAATCTCATAGGGTGGCAGATTTTTAAGGATAGTAATCCCCATCAATATTACACCCTCTTCCCTTGGTTTCTCTTGTCCATTCGCCTATGTTGCCATCAAAGGCTAACAAATTCACTAACAGCAAGAGAGAAACACACAGCAGGGCCCAACCTCCCCCATGCGGATACCACTGAAGAGCAGTATATATACTCTGCAAATACACCCTTTTGGGCTTTTCTGCAGCGATTTTTGCTCTCTGAGATCGTTTTGGCCTCTGTTCTGGTCCTAGAAGTTAGTTGAAAGCAGTTTCTGGGTATCCAGTAGATTCCGCTGTGTTTGCCGTTTACAGGTGTAGTGGCTACAAATTTCAGATCTGTAAGATATGAGGTGTTTGCCAGGTTGCAGATATAGTGTATCTGATACAGATTGTAGATTGCTGTTATTGCCATGTAGTCAATTAAAAATACAGGTATGCTTATAAGGCACTTGACATTCATTAGGCTTTGATTTGTGAATCAGATTTCAAGCAATGGAGGGCTTGTCAAAATTTCTGGTTTAGATGGGTGAGTATGGTTCATCATATCAATGATCGTTCTGACCCTGTCAATTTCAACAATAACTTCAGTGCCTTCTGCTCATCAATTAAGGACGTGGCGTTCGCTGATTCAGGAATATCAGAATTGCATCTGATGGAGGCAATGTGGAGCTGCAGTTACTGTCAAATGCACAAGAGGTTTGTAAAGGTTTACTGATAGTTTCAAGTTTCATGAAGCTGAACACATTTTAATGAGTGTGTTTGGTGTACAGGTCATTGTGCATGCAGGTTCTGGAGATGTTATGCTTTTTGTTACTTCTGAAGAGAACATTGAGGTAGATCTTACTCGTTTCCAGAATGTGTCATGTTGAAGTCTACTTGGGTTACTGTTTTGTGATAAAGTTTTTCGATTTGAGATTGAACAGATTGTGGTTGATGAAACTGGGAATGCTTTGCAAGAAGACACTACAAAAGAATCCAAAATGAAAGTTATTGGGAGACCAGAAAAGAGAAATTCCAGGGTAGTTATTTCCAGTTCTGGAAATATTACGACCAAAAAAAGGAGCTGGTTGGAATCAGTAATGCAGGCAAAGATGGATGGATCTGTTTATGGAGCATGAGATGGTCGATTCAATGGGTTCGACCAAGCAATCCCATAAACATTTAGGAAGGAGAGCAGGTGCTCAATACAGCAGTTCAGAGATAACTGCAGTTATCATGGCATCAAATATACAATTGGGCAGTGTTCAGGGAAAGACGGATTTGCATCATCCTACAGCCAGCTCAAGGTTTAGAAAAGCCTTCTCAGAATGATGTGAGAAGGGAAAGTCCCTTCTTGCAAATACATAGCTCTAGCTATGATTTTGCAAGAACATGCAGAAAAGATTGTATCAAAGTTTCATAGCTTGGAGTGTGTACAAAAGGTTCTTAACCTTACTCTGTTTGTTGGCATTGAAATCTTCCATAGCTAGGGGCTCTTCGATGCAACTTTTTGGGCACATATTAGTTATGAGCTTATAGGCATAAAAGCTGTTAAGATTGGCTAAAGCAACAGCCATTGGAGTATTACTTTTATGGCTATTGGATGGTGGAGTGGTTGAGCTAGCTCATTCATGTATGGTTCAATAAAGCATATGTCGCAAACCTTGCAATTGGTTTTATGAGTTCTGAGCTCAACTCACCCCTTGACCTTTCTAGGTTGGGTTTGTCACATTAGTTCTTGATATCCAGAAAGACTCCAATAAAATGGAAGTCCCCCATTTAGCATGAAACAATGTATCCCAGTCTAACCACAATTTCACGCCAACCAAGCTCATTTATACACTTAGCTTGTGAGATGTGTGCATTGACTTAATAATGCATTATATATGTTAACTTTATGGCTAGTTACTTCTCTAGGGACCACATGAAGCATACAAAACAATTGGTCCCTTCAATTGGACTGTAGCTTCTACATCGTGATAAATAAACATGTTATGGTAACATGGAATTGATGTGTATTTTGGAATAGAGATTTCTTATTTCGCTCTCTAGAAGATATACATGAGGCCCCTTTGATTGTCACAAAATTGCTCTATGTACCCTTGTGTGGCTTGCTTGCCATCAAGTAGTGTTCAAGTTAAGCTTAGATTGCATTCTTACAATTTTAAAAAAATAAGGGACTCTGAAACTCTTAGATGGTCGTTCTTCATTTTCAAACTTCCAAGTTCGTATAGTAATAAATTTTGATTGAATTTTCAAGTTGAACGTCTATAAAGTCCCATTTTTTTAGGTGGTTATATACCTTCCAAGCCCCACACAATTGGAGAAAAACCATCATGCTTTAAAGTGGAAACAAGTTTTGAAAGGCTCAATATATTTGTAGGATCACAATGGACAGCAATACCAAAGCAAAGGTTGTCCCAACTAGTAATTGTATGGTAGTATGGGTAGGATTGTGTATGTTCTTAGGGTACTCACTTAGGATCATTAAAATTGGTTTGACAAACTTCAGTAGTGACTTTTAGTTCTAGAGGAGCAAAAAGCTAGGATCAAGTTTTTGTTGATTATTAATGTAGTCCAAGCTACAAAGGCTTATTACTTGCACTCTATGAGAGTAACATTGATAATTGATTTTTTTTGGAAATCATATTGTAGTAACAAAGCTACAAAGATGACAATGATTGTTGTTTTGCTAAATAGTTTGATGGTTATTGATTGTTTGTGACCTTATACAAACAATGAATTTAATGAACGATTAATTTGATTTATTGGTATAATGTAACGTACTCGCCTTTATTACGTGACGAGTTACGTTTTAGTAGTCGCCCAAAGTTTATATTCCAGTCATCGCCATCCGTACTGTAACTAGAATAATTGAATTTTGTTCGGCTCTATAATTCTAAGTCTGCTCCGTAGGGGAAGCGTCTTGTTGTTACCCACGGAGGATCGACCTGAAGATTCCTAATTGACCTAACAATTACCTATCAATAAGTAGCTCATATCTAGAGGGGTTCTTCGAGAGGCTTCTTGTTCGGAAGGAGTGATTGTCATTACCCTTGGTTCATGGAGTACAACATTTTTTTCTAGTAGTAGACTAAGGATTTATAAAATCTCTCACACTGCTCCAGCACAGCTGTTGTATCTTTTTCCTAACATAATTTATAGTTCGGGTTTTGGGACCAAACCTTAGGCTTTCTAAAGTTTTTTCTTAGCGTTTTTTTTTTGGGAAACCTCTCGGCTAATCGAGATCACCGTGTCATAGGATTGGGTTCGTCGGGAATATATCCACTTGCTTTCCTCTATGGAAGTTCTTAGTTATCTAATTACATACCACATTACGTGAAATATATAAAAATAGCTTCATCAATTAAAAAGAATTCTTTTGTGCACAGTTCTTCGTTTGCGTAATTTACTCACGGACATATAATTAGAATAAAATAAATTCTATAATGTGTATTTTTTTGTCCATACAAGAGAAATTACAATTTCATGTGTCCTTTCATCCAACGTATCTGTATGTCATCAAGATCAAATCCACATATAGCTAGCATTTTTATGTATCCCAAGTCGAGCTTGGGCCATACAAGGGACCAAGTAGTTCTTAGATACGTAAAGGATTTACTAGCCAGAGCTCCTTATACCCTAACCACCTTCTACTTAGTGATGATAGTAGTAATCGATACTTTATTTTCACATAATAAACTCTTCCCCTTGGAATTTTAACATGAGGGTATTTAGATTTGGGTGTCTCTAACTTTCTAGTTTGAGGTTTATTCTTGTAACCAAGTTTCTTGGTCTTAAGTCAATTTTTTTAACTTAGAGTTATTTTTGGTTTTTTTTAAAAAAATCTTCTATTAGAGCTTCTAGATTAAACCTATATCCTTGGCTAATCTCTTTAGGGTTCGTTCTTAATAAATCTGTCTTGAAAAATTTCTCATGATTTCTCTTGAGTTCTAGAATTTCGTAGTTTTCCTAACAGTTTTTAGCCTATAAGATGTTTTAATAAGTTACTAAGTAAATACTCTAAGATCACAGTATTTTTTAAGAGACTTATCTTATTTTTATTGAATTTGAATAGGTTTTTTTCTTTGAAAAACCTATGACACTGCGATTGATAAAGGGCCGTTATCTGCACCCGTGACTCCGTTAGTGACTCCCGTGTTCGCAACTCCAACTGTTGCTTCTACGTTAGTAGGGTTATTCGCGATTTCTGCTTTTGATTTCTTTTTCTTTGGAGCCATGAGAGAAACATGATTTGTAAAAGAAGAACACGACAGTAATACCGGTTAGCAAGGGTATAAGACTCTTGATGATAATGATGGATATTGCAAGATTCAATGATGTAGGTCTCATGGATGGTTCTTCTTATCTCATGGAGAGCAATATCTCTCTCTAGTAGACGGAGTAGAAACGAGAATAGAGGTATGACTTCTAACCGGATTGATAGAATATGATAAAGTTCTTCAGTGTCTTTCCTTGTAGGATTAGAGTAGAAGAGGAGAGACCTTCTACGTATCCCCTTCCTTGGGTTGAATGGAATGATGACTGTGTGTCGCGGAATAGAGTATCCTCCTTCTCGATCAACGTCTCGTTTTCGTCAAGATTACTCTTGTTCCTCTTCCCTGGTCATTCCCAAGCTCTCAATTTATAGTTTTACAGGGGATAAAAGAGAGAATACTTACTTTTTTAGTGTTTTTAAATGACATTACTGATAACAAAGAGATAACACTTTTCTTTTAGCGCTTCTGATGACACCATTGATGACGTCAGAGAGCTTCATTTTTGTAGCATAAAGATAAAAATTTATGAATCTTTGGGCGAGCACCAAGGGGTACGTCGTCGGGCAGTTGTCACTCCAAGGCTTACGACCAAGGCGGCAACCAATGCATACATTGGCATCTTGGCCTTGGCATACTTAGCAACGGGCTACAAAGGCTTCGTTGGCTATGCACAAGAAGCTCCCACTAGCTTGTGGAAAAGCTTTTTGGGAGGTCACCCATCTCGGTAGTGTCGTCACCCAAGTGCACTTAACTGCTAAGTGACTATCCATTAGGCTAGTTTTTTTTATTGTTCTATACTACAAACATAGTTTGTAATAAATTAGTCTTGGGAGGGTCTCGCAAGTCTTTCTTCCATGAACTGGCATATAATACCTCATTAATAATAATAATTATCTGTATAATGAGAGTCAATTTTATAATTAGAGCTAGTTTTTTTTTAAATTTACAATATAAATCAATTTTCTTTGGAATGTATACGCACATTAAAATAAACTAAGTAATGGGGACATTACATTCTTTCCTCTTTAGAGAAATCGAGATGTCCTCGTCTCGAGAGAAACTAGGGGTATTCTTTCGTAAGAGTTACCTTATCGACCCAAGTGGTATCTTTTTCAGGATAATCCTTCCACTGGATGAGATATTATCTAAGGGTTCTATTCCTAAGGATTCTTTCTTTTACATCCAAGATTCTATCAAGTTGAAGTTCAAGTAAACCTTGGCTCAGCATTACAACTTGTTGATCATCAAGAATACGATTAGGATTAGGTACTGATCCGAGAAAATCACAAAAAAAATATTTGTCTAACACTTTGTTGATTTTTTGTACATTTGGAGATTTGAAATAAAGAAGAGGGAGGGAACCACCTCTTGAAAAATCCAAGAAATCATTGGATGAAAATATTTCATGGACCGGTTTACCAAGGGGGAGGTGAAGAGTAAAGATCAATGGAGGAAGGTGAAGAGAAAATATGTAATGTGAAAAGAAAAGACATGAAATGGATTTGGAGCCATCCAAAGGGCATGTGAGGCTCATAATGTCATGGCTTTGGAGCCTTATGATAATTCAAAAAAATGGGACCCTTCTTGGAAACATTAGTGGAAGAAAAATTAGGCACATGATTTTGTAAGATTTTTAAAAAATACTCACTCTGATCTAAAAAAACTTTTCAACATGAAAGTTATAGCGCGTGAGCTGAAGTTTTGGCTGGTATTTTTTTATAATTTTTTAGAGCTACGAGTCGGGATATATAGCCAAAATGGTAGACGCCAATTTTTCCCAACTGCGATGGAGACGACCTCCCAATTTTATACACACCCACACTTTCTTTCCCACACTTAACACTTCCATAAAACGTCATTCATTAGACTCCCAACCCTTTCCCCTCTCTTCTCCTCTTTCTCAAGCTAATAAACCATTAGAATTCTCCTCTTAAATCACCCTCAAATAATCCTTAATTATAGTAGTAATTTATGAATTCTCACTACTCTCTCCATTATTGCTAGATATGATATTATTTTATGAAGATTCTCTATATTTTTTTATAGAAGAGCTCTTGGACTTAAGCTATGGGGGGGAGAATGGAGACAACTCACCTATGATGGAACTTGATTAAGTACAAAATTGGTCAATAAAACATCTAGATGGAGCTTCCACATTGGTGGAACCGCCTTAATGCAGCTTTGGTGGTGTTAATTTCTATTCTATCTTAACCTCCTCCCTAAACACCCTCAAGGCCTATATGAATAGGTCTTCTCCTTTGTAATTTGCAAGAGAGAGCCAAGAGGCATTCTTCAGCTCCATTGAGCCTTCCCCATTCTCTCTCATGACAGCTCATGTAGTTCATTCTCTTACTATAGCTTATGCATGCTCTACAGTGTAATAAGCCCATGCTATTGGTGTCCATATTGTGTATATTGATTATGTCTTGAGGGTTCTCCATCTCTTGTGCTCTCTTAAGTTTTATTGATTCATCTATTTTTTGTAGTTCTCTCTCTCTCTCACTCACACACACACACACAATCTCTCCCTCTCTTAGTTTTCCTATTTTCTCTCTCACAAGCTCCTCTCCCTCTTGCATAGTGTCCTAGTCCGCTCTTCCATGACTAGGTGGTGCCCTTACCTCATTCACTTTGTGGCAGAAGGAAGTTTGGCATAGTATAGAGACTGTCAAATCGAATTTCCTTCGTCATAAATTGGTGCCCCCACTAAGGACATTCTTATCCACAATTCTCTATCTTCTTATGCGGGATGATACAATATAGTGGTGCATCTTCTATAACGAGTGCTCCAAGTGGCTCTTCTCCAATGCCTTCACTAACTCTTTTTGAAGCTGGTCGAAGTCCACGACTCCCACAATGGTCTCGCAAGGAAGCCCAAGAAAGGAAGTATGTCGATTGGATGACGGCACGTATGCGGTAAAAAGGTATTCACCTTAGAAATTCCATTCTCTCACAACGAAAAAATCATGTTGCCATCAATTGCTAGGTTCTCATAATTGTGGTGAGTGTTTTGCAAACAAAGTGAAGGTCCTTTCGGGAGGCCCTCGTCTCCAAATCATCAAATCTCTCTCTTTCTCTGGTCTAATCCACATCAAAGGAAGACAACTAAGCATGAACGGTGTGGAGTTTTGTAGAGGTGCAAAGTATGGAGACTACCTTTAACTGTTGCTAGCTCGAAGGTTGGGTGTGGTTGGAAAGGTGGCCATAACACCTTATGAAATATATGTCGCCGAGGATGGACACACTAAGGTTAGAACAATCACTAGTGAGCAAATTCTCTGTATAGCAAAGTTGGTGGGTTCCAGAAAGAAACACTCTGGGAAAAATCCTTTATAATTCAAAAAAGTGCATTCCCTCTACTCTCTTAAGTAGCCTCCACTTATGAATAATAAAAATGGCCCGAATTTCTACACCTTTCACTCTGTATAAAACATCTGAGCTAATGTATGCATCAGTAGGAAGATTTTCTTCCAACAGCTTCTTGTCATGTACTTTGGGACTGAAAGATTAAGGGAGATCTTATATCACCAGAACTTATAATCTTCCCAATGCTAGACTACAATGCATTCTTTAATGTATATGTCTTTATTTTATTATAATGGTTTCTCATGAATCACCGCGAGTTGTATGGACCAATCCAACCTCTTGCTATGCGAACTGTGCATATTGTAGCCAGCACAAAGTTTAGATTCCAAGGCATTATTAGAAGCATACTAGGGCCTAGACGTCTTGCTGAAATCAATGCATCTATGAACCCATTCATTCTTCCCCTCATAAAATACAACTTAAGTCTAGATGTGTTCATCTTTGTACTCTATTAAGGCAATATGTCATTTCCAAGCTTCTTTGGGCGCCATGGGAAAAATGTAGTGGATTTTTTGGACAACCTTGAGATGGCCTTCCTTGTCTCTGGGAGGAATGATGAAGCATTAGAGTTGAGGGTTTTTCCTTCGGTGCTCAAGGAAGAAGCTAGAATGTGGTTTCAAACTCTAAATCCGGCCCAAAGAGCTGAATGGGAGGGATTGAAGGCAGCTTTATTGTATAGATTTCAACAAACTAACTCACCTAAAGAGTTATGGCAACGACTTTTGGCCCTCCATCAAAGTGATCCTTATGGTTATGCAACTTATGAGGAAGGGTTTTTGAAGCTTTGGGGTTAGTGGTCAGACTCACTGAATCCTAGTGAGAGAGCTCCAAACTGCCTTCAAAAGGATCAATTTATTTCAGATTTGTACCCCTTGCATAGGGAGAAGGTAAATGTGAAATTTTCAAATACTTTTGAAGATACTTTGAGAATCACTAGGGAAAAAAATCGAAAGATTCTCTACAAGTCTAAGCTAGCCAAGCAGTTTTTGGAAATAACATCACAATTATAGAGGTTTCTCAAGTTCCCCCAAATGTATCTAATGTACCAGGCCTTGTTAGAGGTCAAGAAGACATGATTTAATAAATAAACGATCTTACTAATCAACTAGAGGGTTTGAGAATGAATCTTGTGCAAGGTGCAAGAAGACCTATCGAGGGGAATGGTGGGAATCGACCACAAATGCGGCGATAAGCAAGGGAGATGTTGTGTTATAACTGTGAAGAAAATGGACATGGCATGTACAATTGTCCTCACCCTAGAAGATATGATTACCTGCCAGAGGTCCTCGACAACAAGTAAGCCCTCCTCGTGCTAGGACTCAAGAGCAAGAGCAGTCTCACGACCTGCAATTTTACAACCACCTTATGTTCAAGCTGAAACCCCTGTTGTTCAACCAAATGTTAATGTCATAAAAATAGAGGAGGTGGTCAGGGATAGAAGGCTCCAAGAAGAAATAGCAAGAGATAAGATGAAGGTAGATGTAGTAGAGACCATGCTTATCAAGCGGATGCGTGACCAAACTGAGGCAAGGAAGGAAGTAATCAATGAGGCAAGTACATCACGGGCACCTAGAGATGAAGGGAAGAAGAGAAAGACTCGAACTAGGTCTAAAATTGATATCTCTGACTTCCCTTTGGGTTCTCGGACACAACCTTATGATCTGATAGCAGATGTGAGCTCTCAAGGGCCAAAAATTACTTGGCCACAACTACTTCATGCCTCTTCAAAGCTACGATGACAATGGTAAAAAATAGTAAGCACAAGGGCAAGGCAAGGTAAAATGGTTAGTGTAATCAAGGCATATGGCCCCAAAGATATAGTGCCTTTAGTGGAGACTCAAATCAAAGTTCAACAGATTCGAAAAACATACATCAATAGTGGAGCAGAGGTTTGTGTTATGACAGAATAGCTTATGCATCAATTAGGCTTAGAAGTAATGGAATCCTCAACCTTTAGGGCAAAGATGGCCAACAATAATGTGGTCACATGTGTGGATGTAGTGAAAGCTTTGAGAGTTTCTATTTTTGGAATCACTGCAACAGTGGATGTTTATATGATGCTAGTAAAGGGAGAAGGATATCCCCTCATCCTAGGGAGGCCTTGGCTTATGGGCATCGAAGCTAGGCAAGATTGGGCAACAGGGGATCTGGAGTTGAGGCTACATAAGGTGGGTGGCTACGATCAAAAGGTGGTTTACAACTTGAAGAGTGGGCGTCAAGAGAACCTTGAACTAGAAACATATGTCGATGAGTGGAGCTCAAGTGGATGTTCCTCATCAGTAGAAGAGAAAGAGAGTTCAAGTGGAGATAGTGATAGCACTCTCGAAGTTATGGGCGTCACCTTAAAGGAACCTACCTCATCAAAAGACAACCCAAGAATCCAAGGAGAAGATATGTGGGATGCTACCCTAGAGAAGATAATATCCAAGGATATAAAGGATGAAGAAAGGGAGGGTTATGTGAATGTTCTCAAGAAGCATGCATCATTGTTTATTTCTGATTATACTCACATTACAGGTGTCACTGCAGTGAAGCATTACATCCAACTCAAAGAAGGAAGCAAACCTGTAGTACAAAGATTGAGAAGACTGGGAGTTGTGTAACAGGATACACTGTTGATGGAGGTGAAGAGACTCTTGAATGCAGGATTCATATACCCAGTGGGAGATTCAGAATGGGTCTCCCTAGTAGTAGTGAGACCAAAGAAAAATGGTAAGTGGCAAGTATGCATAGATTACAAGCCACTAAAATGCTGCAACAAAGAGGGACCACTTCCCTCTCCCATTTCATGATGAAATCTTGAATGAAGTAGCGAGACATGAGCAGTATACAGTGTGTGATGACTACTTTGGCAACTTCCAGATTCGCATTGCAGAGGAGGATCAAAAGAAGACCACTTTCATCACCCCATGGGGTTGTTTTGCTTTTCGGGTCATGCCCTTTGGTTTCACAAATGCCCCAACAACCTTTCAACGATTCATGAATATGGTCTTCCAACCTTACTTTGGTAAGTCCATAAGGGTTTTCATAGATGATTTTTGTATTTACAGCTCAAGGAACATACATCTATGCAAGGTTGATGAAGGATTTACTCGCTTAGCTAGGTTGGGTGGACAACTAAATAAGGATAAATGTCACATTAGGGAAAGCAAGGTTACACTACTAGGGCATGTAGTGTCAATTGAAGGAATTGAGGTAGATCCAAAAAAGGTAGAAACATTGCTAGCTCTACCTTCCCCAACCTCCATCAAACAATTAGTCTCATTCTTACAAAAGCTAAGATATTTGGGTAGATTTATACACCTACTCTCTCACGCCATATATCCTCTGCAGCAACTGACACGCCAAGAAACACTTGTATGGAGTGAACAAAGTGAATGACATTTTAAGGAGATAAAGAAAATGTTGGGGTCACTTCCTATAATCCTCCAGCCTTGTTGGGAAGAAACATTCTTTGTAAACCCTAGCTTGGGAGAAGAGGCCATTGGTGTTGCTCTCCTACAAAAAAATCCAAAAACATCCTTCATGAGGCTTGTGTATTTTGCTAGTCACCTCATAAAAGCCTTAGAGAAGGCTTACACCTCCATGGAACAACTAGTGTTGGTCCTCATATTTGCAGTAACCAAATTTCAGCCATATTTGCTTCCAAAGAGATTTGTGATCATCACTGTGGAGGATATGTTTCCCTATGCACTACAACATATGGAAATCTTCGACAAAATAGCAAAGTGGGTGGTCCGACTTCAAGAGTTTGATTATACATTGCAGGTTGAAAAAATAACTTGAGCATATATGGCTGATATTTTGACAAACAAGTGCTATGAGAAAAATCTCAGGGTGAAAAGAAAAGACTTTCCACCACCCCCATCCATAAAGACTCTTGTAGATGCTTATAGTCTCTACTTTGATAGTGCATACAAGAGAACTAAGGATAAGGCAACTGCATGCATTGTTGTTTTCTCTCATTTAGGAGAGAAAGTCTATGGTGAAGAAATCATCTTGGAAGGTGTCCACTCTAACAATGAGGCAAAATATCAAGCTTTAATTCATGGTCTTTGTTGGTATCTTAGTAATTTAATCGAGAGGTTGAATGCTTTTGGAGACTCCATGCTATTGGTAAGGTAGATGCAAGGTACATGGGCATGTAAAAATACAAACCTCTCTAGTAAAATGAGAGAGGCCAAATCTCTTATGAGAAGATTTAGGGAGGCACAAGTACATCATGTGCCAAGAGACCAGAACAAGGATGCCGACCATCTAGCATCATCAAAGCTGAATGAGTCAATGGTGGGAGTAGTGGCTATCAAACCCCCACTTCGGCAAGGCAAGGAAGACTTAGAAGATATTCTACACCTCTTAGAGCAAGGAGAAGCTCCCAAACACCTGACTAAGGGAGAAAGACAATGGCTAGCTCGGAAGGCTACAAGATATCGCATGGTAAATGATAGTTTGTATTGTCTTGGTAAGGATGGTGTACTTAGGAAAGTGCCTTCAAAATGAAAAATTGAAGAAATCTTAAAAGCTTGCCGTGATGATATGTGTGGAGGTCACTTTGCACACGAAATCACAAGTAGAAAGGTTCTACAAGCCGGCTTTACTTGGCCCAGTCTACACCGAGATGTCAAATATTGGTATCAAACATGTAAAGAATGTCAAAAATCAGGACCACGACGGCTCATAGCAAAACCCCAAATCCCAATCAAGGTCTATGGACCCTTTGAGAAGTGGGAATTGATGCCATAGGGCCTCTACCATGCACTCCATCAGGAAAATACTATATTATCACGGGGGTAGATTACATGACTAGATGGGCCGAGGCTATGCCAACTAGAAGAATCACTGCTAAGGAAGTGAGTAAATTCATCTTTGACCACATTTGTTGTAGGTTTGGTACCCCTCTTGAAATACTATCAGATAGAGGACCAGGGTTTAGAGCTAATGTGGTGGGTGAACTCATGCAAAAGCTAAATATTTGACGACGACACTCTACCCCTTACTACCCTCGATGCAATGGATTGTTGGAAAAGGTAAATGGAATGATTTGTAAAATCATCAACAACAGGTACATTCAAGGCCTCGGGATTGGGACAAGCACCTTAGTGGAGCTCTATGGGCTTACAGAACCTCCTTCAAAACCATGTTAGGATTCACACCTTTTCATCTAGTTTATGGACAAGAGGCTCTTTTGCCTATTGAGGTAAAATTAGCTAGCCTTCGGGTATTAGGTGGGCACAGTAGGCTCTCAAAAGGAGAAGTTACATCAAATATTATTGGACCTAGAGAGGCTAGAATTGGATCGTGAAGAAGCCATCAACCACTACTCCCAGGAAGATGAGAAGCGTAGAAAAAAGTTCAACAAGAAGCTAACAGATAAAAACATCAAGGAGAAATCTTTAGTGCTTCCGTATGACAATCGCTTTGATAAAAGAAAGGATGGCAAGTTTCTCTATCGGTGGGAGGGACCGTTTTGGATCACAAAAAAATTCAACAATGGCTCCTATAAACTTCAAGACATTGAGGAAAAAGTGCACAAGACCAGGGTAAATGGATGGTGCTTAAAATCCTATCACATTAGGGTGGGATCAGCTCAAGATACCAAAGAGTATCTAGAGGCATAAATACATCTAGCCAGGTTGGGGAGGGCTATATGATCCGAGAAAATCACAAAAAAATATTTGTCTAACACTTTGTTGATTTTTTGTACATTTGGAGGTTTGAAATAAAGAAAAGGGTGGGAACAACCTCTTGGAAAATCCAAGAAATTACTGGATGGAAATATTTCATGGACCGGTTTACCAAGGGGGAGTGAAGAGTAAAGATCAATGGAGGAAGGTGAAGGGAAAATGTGTAATGTGAAAAGAAAAGACATGAAATGGATTTGGAGCCATCCAAAGGACATGTGAGACTCATAATGTCATGGCTTTGGAGCCTTATGATAATTCAAACAAATGGGACCCTTCTTGGAAGCATTAGTGGAAGAAAAAGCAAGCATATGATTTTGTAAGATTTTTAAAAAATGCTTTCACTCCAATCCAAAAAAACTTTTCGTCATAAAAGTTGTAGCACGTGAGCTGAAGTTTCGGCTGGTGTTTCTTTATAATTTTTTGAAGCTACGAGTCGGGAGATATGGCCAAAATGGTAGACGTCAACTTTTTCCAACTGTGGTGGAGACCACGTCCCAATTTTATACACACCCACACTTTCTTTTCCACACTTAACACTTCCGTAAAACATCATTCATTAGACTCCCAACCCTTTCCCCTCTCTTCTCCTCTTTCTCAAGCTAATAAACCATTAGAATTCTCCTCCTAAATCACCCTCAAATAATCCTTAATTGTAGTAGTAATGTATGAATTCTCACTACTCTCTCTCCATTATTGCTAGATATGATATTATTTTATGAAGATTCTCTATATTTTTTTATAGGAGAGCTCTTCCATGACTAGGTTGTGCCCTTACCTCATTCACTTTGTGGCAGAAGGGAGTTTGGCATAGTATAGAGGCTGCTATATCGAATTTCCTTCATCAGTACATAGGGCTTCAAGAGACTGACATGGAATACATCATGAACTTTTAGGGTTTCAAGAAGTTGCATCTTATAAGCATTAGGTCAAAGAGCCTTTATGACTTTGTAAGGTCCACAGTATCTTGGGCTTAGCTTCTTGAATTTTCCCAAGGATAAAGAACTCTTTTGGCATACACTGATTAAAACATTGTCTCCTTCTTGGAAGATTCGTTCTTTTCTCCCTAGGTGAGCATAGGCTTTCTGTCGATCCTTGGCAGCTTGTATATATTGCTTAATGGTGTTGACTTGTTCATCCATCTCTTCAAGCATCTTCTTAGAAGCTTCAACCTTCAAGGTAGGGTCGAAGAATTTCAGCAGAGTTAGACATTCTTACCCATATAGAGCTTGAAATGGGGTTATCTGAATGCTGTGATGATAGGACGCATTGTAAGAAAATTTCACCAAAGTTAGATATTGTATCCACTGTGCAGTTTCTTTGCGACAATATGTTCTAAGTATGTCTTCAATGACTTGATTTACATGCCCTATCTACTCATCTGTTTGAGGATAATAAGGTGTACTAAAACAAAGCTATGTATCGAGAGCTTCAAATAATCCCTTCCAAAAACGTGAAGTGAATAGAGAATCACGTTTGTTGATAATTCTCTTTGGAAGTCCATGAAGTCTAAAGATTTCTTTGACAAATAACCTAGCAATATCTAAGGCTTTGTAGCTGGTTTTGACTGAAATAAGGTGGGCAATCTTAATCAAGATGTCCACAATTACCATGATCTAGTTGTATCCTCCTTGAACTGAGGGTAATCCAACTACAAAATCCATACTAATGAATTTCCATTTCATCTGAGGAATATCAAGTGGTGGTAGCTTTCCTAGCAGCTTAACTTGTTCGGCTTTTATTCGTTGGCAACTCAAGTATTCGGTTACGTATTTAAGTACGTCACTTTTGAGCTTCTCCAAATGATAGCTTTTTCTAACTGCATTGAGAGTTTTAATATAGCCAAGATGACTTGGAAATGGAAAATCATGAGCTTTCCATAGTATCTTCTTCTTAAGTCCTTGACTTGAATGAATACATAATCTGGTCCTAAAGTATACAAGTCCTTCGTCAACAGAGAAGTTGAGATACTTTGTCTTAAGCTTAGAATTTTTTTCTTTATTCTGAATTTCCTTTAGCATTTGCTAATATTTGGGATCATTATTCACCTTCTCCTTGGCTAGCTCAATGATGGGATTACTAGGTATTGATATCATTGTAGCTAGTGTTTTAGCTCTAAGAGGTTCTTCTAAGATAAGTGCATTGAGAAATAATTTGCGGCTTAAAGCATCTGCAATTACATTCTCTTTGTCTCTTCTAAATTTGATCTCAAAATCATACTCTTGCAAGATTTCGATCCAGCGACATTGCCTCATATTTAGATTTGGTTGAGTGAATATCCATTTAAGACTTATGGTCGGTTACCAGTGAGAATTTCTTCCCGAGTAGATAATGTTTCCATAACTTATAAGCATGGATAATTGCAATTAATTCCAGGTCATGAGTAGCATGATTTCTCTCGTGAGTCTTCAATTTTATGGAGGAATATGTTACTAGATGTCCTTGCATGAGTATGCATCCCAAAGTAAGAGAGCTCGTATTGGTCACCACTTCTAATTCTTTGCTAAGATCGGGTAGTTTGAGGATCAGGGCTGTGACTACTTAGCTTGAGCCGGTCAAAGCTAAACTGTTCAACTTGGGTCCATTTAATGGCAAATTGCTTCTTGAGTAGGTCGGTGAGGGGTGCAACAATCAAGGCATAATTCTTGATAAAGACCCGACACCATCCTATTAATCCCAAAAAGCTAGAACTTCACTTATAGTGGTTGGGGGCAGCCAATCTTGTACATCCTTGACCTTGGCTGGATCTACTGAAATTCCCTCTGCTAAAAATATAAAGCCTAAATACTCGATTTGCTTCTTGAAGAACACACACCTCTTTTTCTTAGCATACAGCTTGTGAGTCTGTATTGTCTCAAGAATTGTCCGTAGTTGTGACTCATGACTTCCTTCATCCTTGGAATATGTTAAGATGTCATCAAAGCATACAAGGATGAAATCATCAAGATAAGGTCTGAATATAACTTGCATTAATCCGTTGACGATAATAGGGACATTTGTTAATCCAAATGACATTACGATGAACTCGTAATGACTGTACCTTGTGCTAAAAGCGCTTTTTGGGATATCTTCTCGCTTGATTCTGATGTGGTAATACCCTAATCTGAGATCAATCTTGGAGAAAATCTTCTCTCCTTGTAGTTAATTAAGTAATTCGTTGATCCTTGGAATTGGATACTTATTCTTGATTATTACCTAATTTACCCCTTGATAATCAATGTAGAGACAGAGAGTCCCATCCTTTTTTTGAAATAACACGAAGCTCCCTAGGGTGAGTTACTGGGTCTAATGTATCCCTGATCTAAGAGCTGTTTGAGTTGTTCCTTTAGTTCTATGGCTTCCGGAATGGACATTCGATATGGTTGCTTTGCAAGTGGTGCAGCTTCTAGTATTAGCTTGATTTCGTGGTCGATTTCTCTCTATGGTGGAAGTTTAGTTAATTCTTTAGGAAACACGTCAGCATATTCCCTAAGTCACAATGGTTCATATTTGGCTTCTTTATCTTGTTCAGTCTTATTTAATTTGATTAGGTATACAAGTGAGCCTTTTCTTAAACCTTTAGCGATTGGAGAAGCTTTCGCTAATTGAATCTTTGATTTCCCTGCTTCTCCTTGTGTGGTCACTTGTCCTACAAGATTCAAGAATGTGACTTGGCCCTTTTCACAATGAATATGAGTGTCATTGGAAATTAACCAGTTCATTCCTAACAGGCACTCATAGGTTCCTAGGTTCATCACTCTGAATTGCATGTTGGTCTGATTGCCACCCAGATTAATCTGTTGTATTGAGGAAACTTCTTTTCCATAAGCTAACTCAACTATCAGCCCATGTACACGCATTGTGTCTATGCCTAGTTTTCTAGCACACCTTGGTGATATGAATGAATGTGTGCTTCCACAATCAATCAAACTTTTAAAGGGTTTACCGTTATAGGTTAATGGTGTTTGAATCACTAAGAGTTGTCGATTTGGTCACTTCTTGTTGAGGCGTGAATTCTTGCTCTCTCCATGTCGATTTTCAAAGTGAGACCTTTATCATCTTCTACTTCCTTGAGGATTATGCTGATAACTCTTCCTCTAGCTATGGCTATTCGTCGACTCTAGTCATTACAGAACTTGCTTTGGCATTCGTTTTGTTCGAGTTTTGGGCATCGCCTTTGGATGTGGCCAAGTTCGTTACAATAATAGCACCTGAAAGTATCCTTATTACCACTAGCAAAGGTCTCCATCGCCGACGTCTTAGCCTTCTTGCTATTAGTAGATTGAAATTGACCTTGGGCTCTTTTTGCATAGCCCCTAGTTATATTTGTGTTTTGGAACTTATTATTCCAAGGCTTATTGTTTCTTAGTTTGGACTAGAGTTTCTATACAACCGGTCTCGCTCTTATCAATGCGTCTTGGAGGTCGGATGGACACATTGCTTCAAGACGTGTGTTCAGGGGATCATCCAATCCAAGGCAAAAATTGGATACTTGCAGTGCAATATCCATAGACGGTGCATACTTGAGAAGTGTTACAACATTCGAGTAATAGGCTTCTAGTGTCATTCAAAGTTGCTTTAGACCAAAGAGTTCATTCATCTTTTGCATGCGGTATGCTGGCGGAAGATATCGACCTTGCACTACATCCTTTCATATGTCCCAACCAACAGATGCTTCAGATATTCCTTGGTTCTTACACCATTGTTTCCACCAAATTCGAGCTTCTCTAAATAGCTTTAACTTGCTGATCATTGCTTGATTAGTTGGGGTAATTCCAATAGCAATGAAATAATCTTCCATGGACTTAATCCATATTTCTACTTCAACCTCGACGTTTTTGCCTTGGTCACCATCAAACTTAGGCGTTTTGATTTACTTAAGGAGGAACTTCTTTTCTTGGATCTCACCAACATTAAGGGTAAGAACAACTTCTTGTGTATTGTAAGATTTTCTCTAGTCATCTCGACGAATGTTATCATATAATTTGCTCGTATATTTTCAAAAAGAGAAATCATTTCAGAAGGATAGAAATAATTTATATTAAATTTTCAAAGAAGGTTACATCATGATAAAGTTTTTCAAATTAACTTAAGGAATCTAACCATGGATTTCAGATATATCCACTGACTCGTAATTCTTAATTGCTAGAATGGTAACCAATTTCATATTCAATTGATAGAAAAAATAATTTCTTTTGCTGTAGGAAAAAAATATACGGTTTATTTTGGGATGGTTGGTTATTTGGGAGAGAAAATTTTCCTTAATACAACCTAAGCATGTCATTTGGATACATCCATTGGGTAATAATCGGGATATGAAGAATGGATATCTAAAAATTGGTACTTTAAAGGAAGATCAGGAAGTCTATCTTTGATGTAGTTGTGGCGTTTAGAGCGACCAACAACTATAATTCAGTCCACTAGGATGACCTTTGTCGCTTCCTTGTAAATATATCGATTTAGTTTAACCTCCTGGCCTCTAGTGAATAAAGTTGAATTCACTCTAGCTTCATGTAATAAATAAACCTTTAAACCTTTACGACTTTGAGGTTTTCCATCCATCTTATCCTCTTCAAATTAGTCTGAAGGAAGGCAAGACGGTTTGCATCGATATAACAATATCCACCGCTTTATCATCCAACGTCTTTCCCCGTATAGTGGAGAAGAATTGTAGATGCGATCTAGAATCCGCATTACTTGCATTCTCCATCCATAATTTTAGAATGCATTGCCGATGTAAACATTGCTCAGAAGACTAAGAATTTCTCCCAATCTTCGTCTCTCTAGGTAAGATTTAAAAAAAACACATATCAGCGAGGGTAAGGAAAAAACAACTCATATCTTAGGCTATAATTACCAAGTTTTTGATTTCTTTTGGCTTTTATATCATTTGTAACGTACCCGCATTTATTACGTGAGGAGTAACATTTTAGTAGTCGCCCAGAGTTTACCCTGTAAGGGAAGCGTCATGCCGTTACCTATGGAGGACCTACCTAAAGGCTCCTAATTTACCTAACAGTCAGCTATCAACAACTAGCTCACATCCAAAGGTGTCCTTTGAGAGGCTTTTTGGCCAAAAGGAATGACTGTCATTACCCTTGATTCATGGAGTACAACGCTTTTTTCCAGTAGCAGACTAAGAATTTATGAAATCCCTCGCAGTGCTCTAACACAACCGTCGTACCTTTCCCCTAAGATAATTTACAGTTTGAATTCTAAAACCAAACCCTAGGTAAGCCAGCGAATCGGCCCTTCCTATAGTTTCTTCCTAGCATTTGTTTTTGGGAAAACTGACCACCTTGCCATAGGACTGGATTCGTCGGGAATCCATCCACCCGCTTCTCTCTATGGAAGTTCTTAGTTATCTAATTACCTACCACATTACGTGAAACATATAAAAATAGCTTCATTAATTAAAAAGAATCCTTTTATGCACAGTTGTTCGTTTGCGTAATTTACTCACGGACATACAATCAAAATAAAACAAATTCATTGAGTATGTTCCATAATGTGTGTTCTCCCGCCCATATAGGAGAAAAATTACAATTTCACGTGTTGCCTTATCCGGCACATTTGCACGTCACTAAGATCAAATCCACATATAGCTAAGGTTTTTAGGTATCCCAAGTAGAACTTGGGCCATACAGGGGACCAAGTAGTTCCTAGGTACGTAAAGGATTTACTAGTGAGAGCCCCCCTGGCACCCTAACCACCTCCTACTTAATGCGATCCCTGTTGTGGAAGACCTCTCGCCACCAAAGCCAGTCCATGCTTCCACAACGGTAAAAGCATCCCCTCAGGCTCATGACCAAGGTATAGACCTTGGCATCTTGGCCTTGTCATACTTTGCAATGGGCTACAAAGGCTTTGTTGGCACCATTGGTTGCACGCGAGAAGCTCCCGCTAGCTTGTAGGAAAAACTTCTCAGGAGGTCACCCATCCTGGTAGTGTCATCATCCAAGTACACTTAACTGCCAAGTGACTATCCACTAGGCTAATTCTTTTTGTTGTTCTATACTACAAGCATGGTTTTTAATAAGCTAGTCTTGGGAGGGTCTCCCAAGTCTTTCTTCCATGAACTGGCATATAATACCTCATTAATAATAACTATTATCTTCATAATGAGAGTTAGTTTCATAATTAGAGCTAGTTTTTTTTTTTTGAATGTACAACATAAATCAATTTTCTTTGGAATGTATACACACATTAAAATGAACTAAGCAATGGGGACATTATATATAAAATCTACGCACTCTTGAGATATTTAGAGGATGTGGTATTTTTTCGTTTCAGTTAGAATATTGCCTAGCTTTTTAAGTTAGAATACTGGAGTGTAGTCACAAGGTTGAAGGTTTCTACAAGTTTCAAATGGTCAACAAAATTAGTCAAAGGTTGAAATTTTCAATAGCATTATAGCGTAGCATGTGTTAAAGTCAATATGTATACACAATTGAGCACTAGAGAGTTCTTATTGAGGTCATCTTTGGCACTTGGTCATTTTTACCTCCATGTGATATAGCATTAGCATTATGACATCGAATAATGCAAGGCTTTTCCTTTCTTTTTTATAAGTTATATCCTTTAGTAGAGAGGAAAGCAAAAAGGACTTGTTTGAGGTCTAGCAGCATCTTTAATGTTACCTTCTTTTTATTCTTTGTGTTGGGGGATCTCTTTCTACTCATTCTAGATCTTGAAAGCCCATTGAGCCTTTTTCATGGAAGCATCTCTTTTTGAGAAAATTTCTTAAGAAAAGTTTATTCTTTCACAAAATTTTGTCCAACACTCAAGCTACTAGAGTAGTGTGGTCACTTTAGTCTTTTAAAGTTGGTAATAAGAATTAGTTGATGTATTAAGAATCACCATCTTGATGACTCTTGTGACTCTTAAATCTAATTCACACCCTTCTACTTGTTTCTATTCTTTACTCTCCCATAAATTGCATCTTCAACCCTTTAGAATGGAAATGTTACATTTGGGATTTTGACTTGGTTTCTTTGAGAGAGAGAGAGAGAGAGAGAGAGAGAGAGAGAGAGAGAGAGAGAGAGAGAGAGAGAGAGAGAGAGAGAGAGAGAGAGAGAGAGAGAGAGAGAGAGAGAGAGAGAGAGAGAGAGAGAGAGAGAGAGAGAGAGAATCATATTAATGCCCTTTTAGATTCCTCTAAAGGTGTGTAGGACACAGACGTGCATCACTCACACAAACACACCATGTGAGCATGTGTCTAAGCAAGTGATGTGCCTAGCAGGACTTCAATCCACAAGCTCATGCTTATGAGCTAAATTATTTACCATTAGGTCATAAGCTTTGGGAAGGTTGTTCAACATTTACAACTCAAAAGAAGTTGAGTTGAAATTATTTGAAGCTTAAATGGCAATATGATGTGATCAACTCAAAATGAGGTAGGCTTTTTAACTGAAGTGCAAGATGTTTCCCTAGACCCTCCTTTGAAACATATGTAAATCCACCTACCACTTGTTCGATCACATTCTTAGCTCTTAAGCAAGAATTAAATGTGATCAAAATGGTTTATAGATTGTAGTATAAGGACAAAGCACAATTTGGCATATGAACTATGTATAATCCTACTCATGTAATGTCAATTCAAGTTCTTGAAAATATGCTTACCTAGATGCCTCGTATGTGTATAGGACTAGCACATTGCATCATCAAATATTCGAGATACAATCCACTTCATGGTACAAAAAGCATGGAA